>NC_086117.1:10805000-11082500 GCF_963921235.1 Mobula hypostoma
TGTGAGTTGATCTGGATTTCCAGCATCTGCAGAATCTCTTGTGTTATGATTATGAGGCTTTTTGGGGCATCCTAAGAAGCACGATATAAGTGGAGGTCAGTCTTCTTTCTACCCGCCACACATTTATGTCACCATTTTCAAAACCACTTTGTTTGTGTTTTATTTTCCATTCTGTCAGACGTTTCATTAATACTGTGTTTTGTTTTCTGTGATCTGTAACCCCTGAGCTCGGGACCACACGGATGTTGTTTTAAGCTTTGGGTTTTGACTTTGAACCTGTGTGAGAACAGGGAGTCCTGATGCTGCTCTGAAAGGTGCAAAGCCTTGCACTGTTTTCATCATCTTTGCTTCAAATTTAAAACAAATGTGAAGGTGCGGCAGGGGCAAACGCACCATAGACTGGCTAGAGCCACAGAATCTTTCAATAATTACCAGGCGCCTACACCCAGTGACCTCTTTATTAAGTATCTCCTATACCGAATTAAGTGGTCACTGAGTGTATGTTCGTGGTTTTCTGCTGCTGCAGCTCGTCCACTTCAAAGTTTGACATATTCTGCATTCAGAGACGCTCATCTGCACACCACCGTTGTGACGTGTGGTTACTTGAGTTACTGTCGCCTTCCTGGGAGCCTGGACCAATCTGGCCATTCTCCTCTGATATCTCTCATTAACATGGCGTTTTCTCCCACAGAACTGCTACTTACTGGATTTTTTTTTGTTTTCGCACCATTCTTTGTGTATGAAAATCCCAAGAGATCAGCAATTGCTGAGATACTCAAACCACCCCATCTGGCACCAACATTCATTCCATGGTCATAGTCACTTAGGTCACATTTCATCCACATTGTGATGTTTGGTCTGAACAACAACTGAATCTTTTCACCATGTCTGCATGCGCTGAGTTGCTGCCATGTGATTGGCTGATTAGATATTTGCATTAATAAGCAGGTGTATATAGGTTTAGATTAGATTATGAAGACATGCAGTCCTCTTTTGTTGTCATTTAGTAATGCATGCATTAAGAAATGATACAATATTTCCTCTGGTGTGATATCACAAAATACAGGACAGACCAAGACTGAAAAAAACTAACAAAACCACATAATTATAACATATAGTTACAACAGTGCAACAATACCATAACTTGATGAAGAAGTCCATGAGCGCAGTCAAAGTTCAAAGCCTCTCAAATGTCCCACATCTCACGCAGATGGGAGAAGGAAAAAAAACTCTCCCTGCCATACCTGACTACGGTCTGACTCTGAGTCATCCGAAAACTTCGAGCTCTGATCAGCTCTCCGACACCACGTACTGAGCGCCATCTCTATCTGAACGATTCGACCTCCATCTCAGTCGCCAACAGCAGGCAAAGCCGGGGATTTTGAGGTCTTCCTTCCGAAAGATTCCCAACCGCGCAGTAACGACAACAGTGAACAAGCGTTTCAGAAATTTTTCCAGATGTTCCTCTGTGCTTTGACGTCCACCTCCATCAAATCAGAATTGTCCACGGCCCCTATTTAACGGATACGATATCGTCTTTCACCGGAGGGCTGTGCACGCAAGGCGCACTGCTTCTCTCTCCTCCTGCTGTACCCAATAAATTGGCCACTGACTGATTCTGAGTAAGTACTCTGATTCTGCCATTGGGAGAATGATAGTGATCCAAGCTTTCAACGGAGTCCTCATTTCAATCCTGTTCAATCAGTTAGCAGTTCAATATATAGATGTGGCAAATGCCAA
Organism: Mobula hypostoma; assembly: GCF_963921235.1. Taxonomy (NCBI): domain Eukaryota; kingdom Metazoa; phylum Chordata; class Chondrichthyes; order Myliobatiformes; family Myliobatidae; genus Mobula; species Mobula hypostoma. Next base: position 10,806,741 of record NC_086117.1, read on the forward strand.
TGCTTAATTCTGGTTCCCATTCCCGTTCTGACATGTCAGTCCACGGCCTCCTCTTGTGTCAAGACGAGGAGTAGAGGAGCAACAGCTTATATTCCGTCTGGGTGCCCTCCAACCTGATGGCTTGAATATCATTTTCTTCTTCCAGTAAAAAATATTTTCCCTCCACCTCTTTCTATTCCCCACTGTTACTAACAAAGGGGTTCATTGGTATTAGGAGTCTGAAGAGATTTGGTACGTCACTAAAGACTAGCAAACTTCCACAGATACATGGTGGAGAGCATTCTGACAGGCTGCATCACTGCCAGGATTGGAAGAGACTGCCGAGGGTAGTACTGTAGACTCAGCCAGCTCCATCACAGGCACCATGCTCCCCACCATCGAGGACATCTTCAACAAGCAATAAAGGTGGCATCCATCAATAATGACCCTCACCATCTGGGACATGCCATCTTCTTATTATGACCTTAAAGGAGGAGGTCCAGGAGCCTAAAGACTGACACTCGATGTTTTAGGAGCTGCTTATTCCCCTCTGACCTCGGATTTCAAAGTTCAAGTTCAAAGAAGATGTATTATCAAAGTCCACATATGTCACCATATACAACCCTGAGATTCATTTTCTTGTAGGAAATCACAGAAGCACAATAGAATCAATGAGAGACCACAGCCAACAGGACAGACAAACAACCAATGAGAATGAAAGAACAAGCTGCATAACTACAAAAAAAAGAGATTAAAAAATACATCAGCAATGAATATGGAAGGCATGAGATGAAGAGTTTTTGAAATCAAGTCCAGTTCAGTGATGGGGTGATGTGAAGTTGAGCTAAGTTAACCCCTCTGGTTCAAGAGCCTGGTGGTTGAGGAGTAAAAACTCTTCTTGAACTTGGTGGAATGGGTCCTGAGGCTCCTGTACCTACTTCCTGATGGCAGAAGCATGAAGCGTGTATGACCTGAATGGTGGGGGTCCCTGATGATGGATGCTGCTTTCCTGTGACACCGCTCCATGTCGATGTGCTCAGTGGTGGGAAGGACTTTCTCCATGATGGACTGGGTCATATCCACTACTTTTTGTAGGCTTTTCCGCTCACTGTTCCTCTTCCTGAACTATTCCTCCTTTCTACTATTCATGTGGCCAGTAGCCAAACATTTTAATTCCCATTCCCATTCCCATTCCCGTTCTGACATACCGATCCAAGGCCTCCTCTTGTGCCATGATGAGGCCATCCTTAAGGAGGAGGACCAACACCTTATATTCTGTCTGGGTAGCCTTCAACCTAATGGCATGAATATCAATTTCTCCTTCTAGTTAAAAAATATTCCCTCCCCCTCCCCTCTATTCCCCACTCTGTCCTTTTACCTCTTCTCACCTCCCCCTGCCTCCCCTCCTCCTTTCCTTTCTCCCTCCTACCTGGCTTCACCTATCAACTTCTTGCTAGCCTCCTTCCCATCCTTCAACCTTTTATTCTGGCATCTTCCCCCTTCCTTTCCAGTCCTGAAGAAGGTTCTTGGCCCAAAATGTGGACTGTTTATTTATTTCCAGCATTTTGCATGCGTTGCATTGGATTTCCAGCATCTGCTAACTCTCTCATGTTTTAATTTATTTACTTATCTATCTATCAATTGATATATTTATTTATTTGTAACCTATAGTAATGTTATGTATTGCACTAGATTGCTGCTGCAAAACAACAAATTTTAGAATAGTAAACACTTCTCAGCCTTGCAGCCAGGTACTGGTAGTGATTATAACCAATGTTTCATTGCCAGACTCTGCCACCTTCATCGGGGATGATGCCTGGGCATGTCTAGTCCGGTGGTATTTATACCCCCGTAAACCGTCCCTGCTCGTCCAATCAGGTTTCTGCTCTCCCAATGGAATTCCAGATCTTACTTAGAGTGAGGCTTTTGTCTTAAATTTCTTTTCCTCCAGTTTTATTTCAATGGCTTCTTTTACCAGGCGGTCCCAAAAGCCATTGGCACAGTACAGTAGTTTAGTGCTGTTGAAGTCAATCCTATGGCCACTGTGATTGCAGTGTTCTGCAGTTAATCCTAAGCTCATGTGCTGTGTGAACTCTGGGGAGAGTTACTGGGAATGCAGGCAGAATAAAATAGGATGAATGTGAGGTTGGTGTAACTTATTGACCGCCCGTTACGCCATTGGTGTTTGGGGCAGCAATGAAGCTCCTGCATCTCTGGTGGTGTTCAGGGCTTCCTTCACCGTGTCAGTCACTTCCTCTCAGTTTTCACTACTGTCAGTCACACAAGTCACAGCTGGAGACTCGGGAATACCATCGCACTCAGATGTAGAAGGATTCTCCATTGCTGTTTCCACAGCAATTTTGCTTTACCATTCAGGGTTGTTAGCCTGATCTGAACCCCCAAACCTGGAAGACCGTAGGACCACTCTTAGTCTGGCCTCTTCCCTTTGACCTGCTCGGCATGGGTGACCTTGCCAAGAGCCAAAGCATAAAGCCCTGACTCCAGCCAGCAGAGCTCTTTGGGTCTTTGAAGCACACAAGCCTCCAATTGTGGTCCTCTTGGAGGAAGATTGGTGTAAATAAGTGCTTAAAGGTTGGTACAGACTCAGTGAATTTTATGATATGATTATGAAGATGCGTAGTCCTCTTTTATTGTCATTTAGTATTGCATGCATTAAGAAATGATACATTATTTCCTCCGGTGTGATATCACAAAACACAGGACAGACCAAGATTAAAAAAACTGACAAAACCACATAATTATAACATATAGTTACAAACAGTGTAACAATACCATAACTTGATGAAGAAGTCCATGAGCACAGTAAAAGTTCAAAGTCTCTCAAATGTCCCACATCTCATGCAGACGGGAGAAGGAAGAAAAACTCTCCCTGCCATGCTGACCACAATCTGACTCTGAGTCATCAGAAAACTTCGAGCTCTGATCAGCTCTCCGACACCGAGTACTGAGCTCCATCTCTGTCCGAACAATTCGACCTCCTTCTCGGTCGCCAAGAGCAGGCAAAGCCGGGGATTTTGAGGCCTACCCTCTGAAAGATTCCCGACCACACAGGCCTTTTGCATTCTATGTGACTCAATACAATATCCTATTTACAATTCAATAATAATATTTACTTATTTATTGTGTGGTGGGCTGGAAATACGTTTCTACCAAAGGATATGTAAGGTTCTTCTTCCCTTCCCTATCCTACAGGTCACTATTGGGCACCTGCTTATCACCCCCCACTTCCCTGGATCAGGGTCACGTGAAGCCACGGGGGCAGGTGGTGGATGGTCGTACGAGCAGCTGGTGCATGTCAAAATCCTAGTTATGTGACCACTGACACCAGGCAGACGGTCTCCGAAGAGTATTGATAATTGTAGGGGTCACCCATCTTGTGAGTACTGGCAATGGCAAACTACTTTAGTAGTAAAATTTGCCGAGGACAATCATGATCATTGGAAGACTATGATCACCCACGTCGTACGATGCAGCACATAATGTGCAAAGGAACTTATTTATGGAGCAGTTCTCATACAGATAATGTAGATCAAAGTGTTTTACAATATGATAAAAATACAAATATGAAAATTAAAATAAACATAAGTAGAACATTTAAAACATAAACATAAAAGACAAAAAGATATTAGTTAAAAGCGAGGAAAATAAATAGGCTTTTGAGTCTGCATCCTTTGTAGTTTTAGAATTCCCCACTTTAGCAGAGTACATGTTCTGAATCCACTCTTCTGCTTCTCTCTAACAGAGACTGTGTGACTCTGCCACACTTGCAGGTTTTTGCACATCCTTTTTGATTCAATACCTTGCTTAACAACGCATTTTCCAGGAAGTAGTTCTCAATCACAGTCAGGTTTATTACCATTGACATATGTCGTGAAATTTGTTATTTTCTGGCAATAGTACAGCGCAAGACAATACCTCACAAAAATTACCATAAGATACAAAAAATGTGTAAATAGCACAAAAGACGAATAGTGAGGAATGTTCATGGGCTCATGGACGGATGGCAGGTGGGAAGAAGCTGCCTTAAAATATTTATTGTGGATCTTTAAGCTCCTGTAACTGCTCCTTGACCATTTCATAAATTGAGAAATGCTTGTATTTACCAAATCAAGCTCCATTTCCCACACAACGCTCTCAAATCTTTATACCCAGGCTGGAGCAACAGCTGAGTGGGGCCAAAGAGCTTGTTTCTGTCCTGTACAACTCCATGATTCTATGTCCTTGAGTAGATCACTGGGCCATTTCAGAAAGCAATTAAGTTTCAACCTCACCAGTGCGTTTGCAGCCATATATCAGCCAAGGACAAGGATTGCAGATTTCCTTGTTTCACAAAGCAAAAGCTGTTTTCTTAAAAAAAAAGACAACCATAAGACATAGCAGCAGAATATTGCCACTTGGCCCATCCAGTCTGCTCCCCCATTCCATCACGGCTGACTTATTATCCCTCTCAACCCCATTCTCCTGCCTTATCCCCATGATCTACGCCACCCTTACTAATCAAGAACCTATCAACTTCCTCTCTGAATGTCCCATTGACTTGGCCTCCTCAGCCCTCTGTGGCAATGAATTCCACAGATTCAGCACCTGCAGGCTAAAAGAAATCCCTCTTCATCTCTATTCTAAAGGGTCATTCTTGTATTATGAGCTTGTGCCCTCTGATCCTTGATGCCAGGCAGACAATCTCTGAGGAGTTTTGATAATGGCTGGGATTGCCTGCTTGTAAAGACACTGCCCAGAAGAAGGCAATGGCAAAACACTTCTGTAGAAAAATTTGCCAAGAACAATCATGGTCATGGTCGCCCATGTTATACGACATGAACGAGGCCCCTGATCCTAGACTCTCCCACTACATGAAACATTATCTCCTTCCCCATTGCCATTATTAATGTCGTCTTTTTTATTACAAATATAATTAATCACCAAAAACACTTGAAAACTTCTATCGATGTATCGTGGAGAGCATTCTAACTGGCTGCATCCAGGTCTGGTATGGGGGGAGGGGGGGCTATTGTACAGGATCAAAGCAAACTACAGAGAGTTGTAAACAGTCAGCTTCATCATTAGTACTAGCCTCCGTAGTACTCAGGACATTTTCAAGGAGCGATGCTCAAGAAGGTGGTGGCCATCATTGACCTCCCTTGCAATTGCTACCATCAGGAATGGGGTACAGAAGCCCGAAGCCACACAATCAGCGATTCAGGAACAGTTTCTTCCCCTCTGCCATCCGATTTCTGAATGGACATTGAGCCCATGAACACTACCTCACTAAATTTTTATTTCTAGACAGCAGTACAGTGCAACACAGAATAATAATAGAGAAAAAACTGTGAATTATATATACTTACTGTAATTCATATTTTTTCCATTATTACGTATTGCATTGTGCCACTGTCACAAAGGCAAAAAATTTCACGACTCATGCTGGAGATTTAAACCTGATTCTGATGGAATTTAAGCTCTCCACAGCTTCAGCAGTGCAATTTTGAGTGAACTGCCCAGGCCCCATACTTGTCAAGTAACGATACCATCCAGCTACCAGCCTTGTTGATGAAAAGGATTTCATCACCCCTCTTCTCTGCTGACAGACGTCCCTTTACCTGCCCGATTGGTAAAAGGAGCTGGAAAAGTCTTTGGTCAAGTAGGAACTAACTTTAGAGAAGTGCTCATCATATACCAGGCTCAAAAGGATTGGTGTGCATTCCTAAGCCGTGTACCAATAGCCAATTATAACACATAGAAATGAAAATCAAAACAGATGTCTCCAATTACACAGAGGCTTCTTGTGCGTCCACAGATAAGGTTTAACCCCAAGGCATAATGATGTAAGGGTATCTCAGGTTCTCAAGCCACACTAATGCCTCAGGAATGTTCTTCTTAGCTATTGTCCATTTCACTGCTGACAGATTGTCGCTATTATTATGCTGTTTAAAAGTCAGTACACAAGGTTGACTGAGTGTTGGCAAAAAAAAAGAGCACTACATTGGAGCCTGGGCTATCAGTTACGCAGAAATAAAACTGACAACCAGGCACTGTTGAAGAGATCTTCCAAACAATGGTTTCAAAGGTATTGTGTTTAACAATGTTATTGCAACAGCGAGAGATTTTGATGAATGGTTCAAGTGCCGGGTGATAACACATTGTGGGTTATGTAGAACAGAAGCAGGTAAATCCAGAAACCCTTGGTGATCCTGAAGATTTGCTCAGAGTGTCTGCAGAATACACAGTGACACAGATCCAATAATTACAGAGCTGTTCCCATTCTTCTATTTCAGTTCCATAATGTTTGCCTTGTTTCTTGAATTCCCACCTGACTCAGAATGGATTCAGTCAGGCCAATGAGAAGCCATACATTATGTTTTAAGAACTGAATTTGAGGGATGTTGTACAAAGATTATATGATTTTTTTAAGTTCTGTTCTGGTAAATTATTTTCCTCTGTAAGTTGGCCATTTCTAGATTAAGCAGGCTGTGAGAGAACTGTTTGTATAATGAATGTCCACCCTGCTTACTTGTCATGTGACGTACAGGAACTAGGGATGAGCAATAAACGTACGGGTCAGAGTGCTGACACGTGACAAAGAACGGCCTTGCCAAGTTGTCATTGTCCCACACCATGAGCTTCTAGGAGATCCTCCGTATTTTCTGGCTAAGCAAGATTTCCAACTGCGCCCTACACCTTCAGTGCCAAGTGGACATGGCCACCACCATCACGAGGAAACATTGGAAATGGATTGGGCACGTGGTGAGAAGGGAGGCCAACTCAATCATCAAGACACCACTTTGTTGGGCCCCTGAAGGGTGGAGCAAACGCAGGAGACCAAAGACAACTTGGTTCCGTAGAGACGGAAATGAGGACCCTGAGCCACACATGGGGCACATTAGAGAAGATGGCCAAGGACAAACAGAGATGGAGGACTTTCATTGCAGCCTTAAATGCCAGCGGCCTAACAGGCAGTAAGTAACTAGATAATAAATGCCAGCAATCGTGATAATCTTTTATGCCACTCTGTGTGTCATTTATTTGTTCTCAAATGTAGATATTGTTGGGAAGGACCAGAAGTTAACATGCATCATAAATTAGCCCCAAGTAGAGGAGTTTCCTGAGCCATAATTGTGGGTTTTGTCCAGGCACTTACCTTTCCTTATGTTACATACTTCATGGATATCTTGTGACTATCTTATGAGGATGATGTAATGGTCTTGCAGAGGTCACATGATGTAATTTTCCCGCCAATGGGAGGTCACGTGATGACCTGTTCTCACCAGGTATGTAAGTGTAGACCCCTGGTGACGCAGTAGGTTTTCAGTTAGATCGTCAGTCAGATACTCCACTATGCTGCTTATTAATCTCATGATGCAGTATAGTTTTAAAACGGAGTTTTACCTTCTATTGTAAGGTACGAAAGTGTTGGGCCGGCAGTTTAACCAATTGCTGTCAGATTTGTTGATGTGCTTTTTCAGTAGTCTTGGAGAGTGAAGACAGCAACCTGAAGGAGTTGTTCGACAGTTGAAAGGATCGACCATTATTGAATTCGTTCAAGAAAGAGTGATCTGCATGAGATAACCTCTGCTAAAAGCAGCAGAAAAGGCTGAGCAGTATCTAGTATCCAGAGGGAAAGGTCAGTGCCTTTAAACCGTTCTATTTCCGTCATCGTGAATCCTGAGGACAAGGCAGGATCCGGCTGGGATTGGCAGTGACATCATGTCTTTGAGGAATTCTTTACTTCAGGAAAGTCTCTCCTAATTGACTGTATAAATCTCTTGGACTTTTGAATTTACCATTCTAATAACTGTGTTTGAATTTACCACTTTAAGAACTATTTTCTCATTTATCGCTTTAAGAACTAGTACTGAGTGGCGGTTTGTTAAATGGCTGCATAGCAGTTAACTTCCGGTTAAGATTTTAGTTTGTTTATCTTTTTTATATATTGAGCAGAGTTTAATAAATGTTTGATTGTTTTTACAAAACCTGACTCAATTCTATATTCATTGTTGCCGGTCACGTGACACAATTTGCATATCTATATTACAGCACCAGCGACTCTGGGTTCAATTCCTGCTGCTGCCTGTAAGGAGTTTGTACGTCCTCCCTCTGACCACGTGGATTTCCTCCATGTGCTTCAGTTTCCTCCCACAATCCAAAGACACACGGGTCAGTAGGTTAATTGGTCACATGGGTGTAATTAGGAGGCACGCGTATTGCACGGGAAGGGCCTGCCAACTGTGCTGTATAAATAAATAAGCTGTTGGTGAACTAGCAGAGTTCAAACAAAGTTTCAGTAGTTTGATCACTGCCAATGATAGTAACTGTCACTTACACCCTCCCAATCCCCTTCTGTCATTCACTCCGTCATAGATTCATAGATTTATACAGTAAAGAAGCAGCTCCTTCTGCTCATCTGGTCCATGCTAACCAAGATATCAATCTGAGCTCTTCGCATTGATCCACAGCAACACACGTAAAATGCTAGAGGAACTCAGCAAGCCAGACAGCATCCATGGAAAGAAATAAACAAAGTTCAAAGTTAACTTATTATCAAAGGACACTTATGCTGCCATATTTTATCCCGAGACTCATTTGCTTGCAGCTGTTCACTGTAGAACAAAGAAATACAATAGAATCAATGGTAAACTACAAACAAAGATTGACAAGAAACCATTGTGTAAAAGAAAACAAACTGTGCAAATACAAAACAAGACGGATAAATGAGTAAACAATACTGAAGCAGTTGACATTTCGGACCAAGGCCCTTCATAGAGCTCCCAGGACTGGACACCATCTACTCCAGCAGACTCAGGAGGAAAGCAATCAGCATAACCAGAGACACCACACACCCCGGCCACTCCCTGTTCGACCCGCTGCCGTCCAGCAAAAGGTTCAAGACGCTAAAAGCCAGAACAAATAGACTGAGGAACAGCCTCTGTCCCAGAGCTGTGGCCTCCATCACACCACTACGAATCTCATAGAATTTTTTGAGGATGTAACTAGTAGAGTGGATAGGGGAGAACCAATGGATGTGGTATATTTGGATTTTCAAAAGGCTTTTGACAAGGTCCCACACAGGAGATTAGTGTGCAAACTTAAAGCACATGGTATTGGGGGTATGGTATTAATGTGGATAGAGAATTGGTTGGCAGACAGGAAGCAAAGAGTGGGAATAAACGGGACCTTTTCAGAATGGCAGGCAGTGACTAGTGGGGTACCGCTAGGCTCAGTGCTGGGACCCCAGTTGTTCACAATATATATTAATGACTTAGATGAGGGAATTAAATGCAGCATCTCCAAGTTTGCAGATGACACGAAACTGGGTGGTAGTGTTAGCTGTGAGGAGGATGCAGGTTGACTTGGATAGGTTAGGTGAGTGGGCAAACTCATGGCAGATGCAATTTAATGTGGATAAATGTGAGGTTATCCACTTTGGTGGCAAAAACAGGAAAACAGATTATTATCTGAATGGTGGCCGATTAAGAAAAGGGGAGGTGCAACGAAACCTGGGTGTCATTATACACCAGTCATTGAAAGTGGGCATGCAGGTACAGCAGGCGGTGAAAAAGGCGAATGGTATGCTGGCATTCATAACAAGAGGATTCGAGTACAGGAGCAGGGAGGTACTACTGCAGTTGTACAAGGCCTTGGTGAGACCACACCTGGAGTATTGTGTGCAGTTTTCGTCCCCTAATCTGAGGAAAGACATCCTTGCCATAGAGGGAGTACAAAGAAGGTTCACCAGATTGATTCCTGGGATGGCAGGACTTTCATATGACGAAAGGCTGGATCGACTAGGCTTATACTCGTTGGAATTCAGAAGATAGAGGGGAGATCTGATTGAAACATATAAAATCCTAAAGGGATTGGACAGGCTAGATGCAGGAAGATTGTTCCCGATGTTGGGGAAGTCCAGAACGAGGGGTCACAGTTTGCGGATAAAGGGGAAGCCTTTTAGGACTGAGATTAGGAAAAACTTCTTCACAGAGAGAGTGGTGAATCTGTGGAATTCTCTGCCACAGGAAACAGTTGAGGCCAGTTCATTGGCTATATTTAAGAGGGAGTTAGATATGGTCCTTGTGGCTAAAGGGATCGGGGGGTATGGAGGGAAGGCTGGTACGGGGTTCTGAGTTGGACGATCAGCCATGGGCTGAATGGCTGAATGGCCTCCTCCTGCACCTACTTTCTATGTTTCTATGTTACACCGACAGAACAATGACTGAAACTGTGAGCACACACATGCCCACACAAGGACTCAAATAGTTGCACTAACGGCACTTTGTGCATTACTGTGATATTCTGGTGCTGCTGCAACTTATTTTCTGCTACTTACCTATTTAATACTGTTTTTCTATTACTGTCTTGTTTTTATCTACCCCTTTATTTAATTGCCTGAGAGGAAGCCAAACAGAGTTTCATTGTACCTATGTATAATGACAATAAAGATCATTCAATTCAATTCAGTTCAATTAGTTCAGTCCTGATGAAGGGTCTTGGCTTGAAATATTGACTGCTTATTCATTTCCATCGATGCTGCCAGAACTGCTGACCACCCTCTGTCTGGGACAGGTTGCCTCTCGGGTGCCTTTACTGCCTCAACTTAAATCTCTGCCCTCTAGTTTTAAACTGCCCTACGCCGGGAAAAAAGGCAATGATCATCTAATTTACTTACACCTCTCATGAGTTTGTAAATCTCTATCAGATGTGGGCAAAGTTTCAACTTTGTTTCAACTCAATATTCCATTCAAATCCTTGGAGAACAAAGACCTCATCTAACTCCAATTTAAAACGGCAACTGCTCGAACATCAACTGGCTCTTGCATATGGTCGAGATTTGCAGCATTTTCTCAGCATTCATTCTATGAGTTACTCTGAGTTAAAGTTGTGTTCTGTATATTATCAAAATATATATACAGAATACAACTCTGAGGTTCCTTCTCCCACAGACAGCCACGAAACAAAGAAACATCACGGGACCCATTTAAAGGAAACATCAAACACTGCATGAGCGAAAAAGAATGAATTGTGCCAACGGCAAAATCTGAGTGAACAGCACTCAGAATATCAAACGTCAAACCAGGGGTCCAGGAGTATTCAGTTTAGATGAGTACAGCTGCCGAGCTGCTAGCCGTCTACAGGCTGCAAGGCCAGTCTTTGCCAAGGTGCCCCAGTCCACACCAACTGCCCCAATCAAACTGCTCAAAAACAGCAAAATTAGACACCAGGATCCAGAAACACGTGCAACATGAACCCCAAAGTCACTTAAAATGAGTCCACTGCCAGGAGCCTTGTTGGTCAATCCCTGCAGCAGGGAAGTTAAATCTATGAGTTGCTTCTAAGACTAGCAACTCTTTAGGACCATAAGACCATAAGACATAGGAGCAGAATTAGACTACTTGGCCCATCCAGTCAATCATGCCTGATCTATTTCTCTCTCAACCACGTCCAACTGCCTTCTCCCCATAACCTTGAATAATCGTGAACCAGTCAACCTCAGCCTTAAAGATACTCAGTGTCTGGTCCTCCACAGCTGTCAGTGGCAAGGAATTCCACAAATTCAGAACCTTCTGGCTAAAGGAATTCCTTCTCATCTGTGTTCCAAATGGGCATCCCTCTATTCTGAGGTTGTACCCTCTGGTCCTAGACTCCCCCACTATTGGAAACATCTTCTTCACATCCACTCTATCTAGGTCTTTCAGCTTTCTCTAGGTTTCAGTAAGATCCCCTTTTATTCTTCCAAACTCCAGCAAGTGCAAGCCCAGAGCCATTAAACGCTCCTCAGATGATAACCCTGTCATTCCTAGAATCATTTTCGTGAACCTCCTTTGAACCCTCTCCAATATCAGTACATCCTTTTTTAGATAAGGGGCGCTTTTGAAATGAATGCTGACAGTGCATTTGCCTTCCTCACTACTGACTCAACCTGAAAGCTAACCTTTGCGGAATCCTGTATGAAGACTCCCAAGTCCCTTTGCACCTCGGATTTTTCAATTTCCTGCCCGCTTAGAAAATAGTCTTTTATTCCTTCTACCAGAGTGCATGACCATACACAATGTATTCCATCTGCCACTTCTTTGCCCATTTTCCTAATCAGTCCAAGCCCTGCAGCCTCCCTGCTTCTGCATCACTGCCAGTCTCTCCACCTATCTTAGTATTGTCTGCGAACTTTGCAACAAAGCTATCAGTTCAATCATCCAAATCATTGACATACAACGTAAAAAAACAGTGGTCCCAACGCCAGTGGAATCTTCTAAATACCTGGGAGAAGCTTGCACCTATTTCCTCGTGGATAAGGTGGCAAATTCCCTTTATTTTTATTTCACTCTGTTGGTAAGAGCTTCAGGATACAACCAGATCTAGGTGTTCTTGTACATCAGTCACTGAAAGCAAGCATGCAAGTACAGCAGGCAGTGAAGAAAGCTAATGGCATGCTGGCCTTCATAACAAGGAGAATTGAGTATAAGAGCAAAGAGGTCCTTCTGCAGCTGTGCAGGGCCCTGGTGAGACCACACTTGGAGTACTGTGTGCAGTTTTGGTCTCCAGATTTGAGGAAGGACATTCTTGCTATTGAGGGAGTGCAGCATAGGTTCACAAGGTTAACTCCCGGGATGGCGGGACTGTCATATGTTGAAAGATTGGAGCGACCGGGCTTGTATACTCTGGAATTTAGAAGGCTGAGAGGGAATCTTACTGAAACATATAAAATCCTAAAGGGATTGGACACACTGGAGGCAGGAAGCATGTCCCCGCTGATGGGTGAGTCCAGAACCAGAGGCCACAGTTTAAGAATAAGGGGTAGGCCATTTAGAACGGAGTTGAGGAAAAACTTTTTCACCCAGAGTGTGGTGGATATATGGAATGCTCTGTCCCAGAAGGCTGTGGAGGCCAAGTCTCTGGATGCTTTCAAGAAAGAGATGGATAGAGCTCTTAAAGATAGCGGAATCAAAGGTTATGGGTATAAGACAGGAACTGGATACTGATTGTGGATGATCAGCCATGATCACAGTGAATGGTGGTGCTGGCTCGAAAGGCCAAATGGCCTACTCCTGCACCTATTGTCTATTGTCTATTGATTTCATAGAAACATAGAAACATAGAAAATAGGTGCAGGAGTAGGCCATTCGGCCCTTCGAGCCTGCACCGCCATTTATTATGATCATGGCTGATCATCCAACTCAGAACCCAGCCTTCCCTCCATACCCCCTGACCCCTGTAGCCACAAGGGCCATATCTAACTTCCTTTTAAACATAGCTAATGAACTGGCCTCAACAGTTTGCTGTGGCAGAGAATTCCACAGATTCACCACTCTCTGTGTGAAGAAGTTTTTCCTAACTTCGGTCCTAAAAGGCTTCCCCTCTATCCTCAAACTGTGACCCCTCGTTCTAGACCTCCCCAACATCGGGAACAATCTTCCCGCATCTAGCCTGTCCAATCCCTTTAGGATCTTATACGTTTCAATCAGATCCCCCCTCAATCTTCTAAATTCCAACGAGTACAAGCCCAGTTCATCCAGTCTTTCTTCATATGAAAGACCTGCCATCCCAGGAATCAATCTGGTGAACCTTCTTTGTACTCCCTCTATGGCAAAGATGTCTTTCCTCAGATTAGGGGACCAAAACTGCACACAATACTCCAGGTGTGGTCTCACCAAGGCCTTGTACAACTGCAGTAGTACCTCCCTGCTCCTGTACTCGAATCCTCTCGCTATAAATGCCAGCATACCGTTCGCCTTTTTCACCGCCTGCTGTACCTGCATGCCCACTTTCAATGACTGGTGTATAATGACACCCAGGTCTCGTTGCACCTCCCCTTTTCCTAATCGGCCACCATTCAGATAATAATCTGTTTTCCTATTTTTGCCACCAAAGTGGATAACTTCACATTTATCCACATTAAATTGCATCTGCCATGAGTTTGCCCACTCACCCAACCTATCCAAGTCACCCTGCATCCTCTTAGCATCCTCCTCACTGCTAACACTGCCACCCAGCTTTGTGTCATCCGCAAACTTGGAGATGCTGCATTTAATTCCCTCATCCAAGTCATTAATATATATTGTAAACAACTGGGGTCCCAGCACTGAGCCTTGCGGTACCCCACTAGTCACCGCCTGCCATTCTGAAAAGGTCCCGTTTATTCCCACTCTTTGCTTCCTGTCTGCTAACCAATTCTCCACCCACACCAATACCTTACCCCCAATACCGTGTGCTTTAAGTTTGCACACTAATCTCCTGTGTGGGACCTTGTCAAAAGCCTTTTGAAAATCCAAATATACCACATCCACTGGTTCTCCCCTATCCACTCTACTAGTTACATCCTCAAAAAATTCTATGAGATTCGTCAGACATGATTTTCCTTTCACAAATCCATGCTGACTTTGTCCGATCATTTCACCGCTTTCCAAATGTGCTGTTATCACATCCTTGATAACTGACTCCAGCAGTTTCCCCACCACCGACGTTAGGCTAACCGGCCTATAATTCCCCGGTTTCTCTCTCCCTCCTTTTTTAAAAAGTGGGGTTACATTAGCCACCCTCCAATCCTCAGGAACTAGTCCAGAATCTAACGAGTTTTGAAAAATTATCACTAATGCATCCACTATTTCTTGGGCCACTTCCTTAAGCACTCTGGGATGCAGACCATCTGGCCCCGGGGATTTATCTGCCTTCAATCCCTTCAATTTACCTAACACCACTTCCCTACTAACATGTATTTCGCTCAGTTCCTCCATCTCACTGGACCCTCTGTCCCTTACTATTTCTGGAAGATTACTTATGTCCTCCTTAGTGAAGACAGAACCAAAGTAATTATTCAATTGGTCTGCCATGTCCTTGCTTCCCATTATCAATTCACCTGTTTCTGTCTGCAGGGGACCTACATTTGTCTTTACCAGTCTTTTCCTTTTTACATATCTATAAAAGCTTTTACAGTCTGTTTTTATGTTCTCTGCCAGTTTTCTCTTAAATAATTCTCATAAGGGATCAGATCTATCCTGGGACCAGGGCGTAAGTGCCATCACAAAAAAGCCATGACAGAGCCTCTACTTTCTTAGAAGCTTGCACAGATTTGGGGTGTCACCTAAAATCTTGATAAACTTCTATAGAAGCACAGTGGAGAATATCCTAACCGGTTGCATCACGGCCTGGTGTGGAAACACCAGCACTCAGGATAGGAAAAGTCAACAGAAAGTGGTGGGCACAGCCCAGTGAATCACAGACAAAGCCTTCTCCACTATTGAGCACACCTATAAGGAGCACTGCCACAAAAAAGCAGCATCCATCATCAAGGATCTCACCTTCCAGACCATGCTTTCACCTTTGCCACGAGGGAAATGGAGTCCTATGTCTCAACCTCCAGGTTCAGGAACAAGTATTACCCGTCAACCATCAGGTTTCCGAACCGGCGTTGATATCTTCACTCACTATTACAGCTGTTAGAGCCTGGGGTATTCCAGAGTTCAGAGCTCAATTCTTCTTCTGCATATTGATTGTCAGTCCTAATTTATGTTTAGATTTTTCACAAATTTCTTTATTTTCCTGTAAATGCCTGCAAGAAATGAATCTCATGGCAGTATATAGTGACATATATGACTTTGATAATAAATTTACTTTGAACTTTGACTTTTGAACGAGAAGTGGAAGAAGATGGCGCTAGTGAAGAAAGCAACCAAGGGCGACGTCCTTCAGATGGTTCTCAAGTCTACTTCTTTCGCCTCTTTTATGTCTTCTTTTTCTTCCAAATGTGGTTTTACTATTATGATTATGATTATGAGGACACGCAGTCTCCTTTTATTGTCATTTAGTAATGCATGCATTAAGAAATGATAAAAATGTTTTTCCAGAATGATATCACGAAAACACATGACAAACCGACTTAAAAACTAACAAAAACCACATAATTATAACATATAGTTACAGCAGCGCAAAGCAATACCGTAATTTGATAAGAACAGACCATGGCACAGTAAAAGTCTCAGAGACTCTCGAAAGTCCCATCATCTCATGCAGACGGTGAACCTCCAGCGCCGCCAACTTGCCAATGCAGCATCCCGGAAGCATCCGACCGCAGTCCGACTCCGAGTCCGTCCGAAAAACTCCGAGCCTTCGACCACCTATTCAACACCGAGCACCGAGCACCGAGCACCATCTCTGCCGAGCGTTTCGACCCCAGCCCCGGCAACAGGCGTTACGCAAAGCCGAGGATTTGGGGCCTTCGTCTCTGGAGATTCTCGATCGCACAGTAACAGCGGCAGCGAAGCAGGTATTTCAGAAGTTTCTCCAGGTGTTCCTCTGCGCTTCACAGCTGTCTCCATCAAATCCGGATTGTGCACGGCCCCTAGTTACACATATCGATATTCATTCGGAACGGCCGCACGCGCTGTGTCGCGCCACCATCTTCTCCTCCTCCTACTACTGTTGGAGCCTGTGATTTCCATTTTGGTGGAGTGTTTTTTGTCGATTGAGCAAACTGGTGTTTTGCTGTCTCCAAGGGTGTTCAGTGGGGTTTCAGCTGACATGATTGACTCCATTTCTCACTGATCTCACTGACTAAAGTGTCGAGGAAGATTGAAATCATCAAGGCAAGAGCGGAAGGCAAGCGGGTGTTCTGCGCTCTCTCTCTCTCAGCCTCCCATTCACTGCTGTGGAAGGAAGATGTCTTTGTGTTACGGTCTCTCTTTCTCTCACTTGCTGCTCCAAGATGAAGGTCCCTGCGCTCTTCCTCTTCCTTGATGCTGAAGATGGTGCCAGAGTCCTGGGTCTTGGTCAAGTTTTAATCAATGTGGTTTGTGGATTGATGTCTGTAGTTCATATTATGATGTGTTTCTAGTTTCATGCCCGTTCTTTTTAGTTTCTATTTTGTGCAGTTTTGACAGGGGCTGCCCGTAGAGAACAGGTGACACAACGCTAGATTGAACTGAACTGATCTGGACACAATATGCCTGGACTTTTTCGATGGCTTTGAGGCTGGTGTTTTATATTTTGTGTTTTTTGCTTGCATTTTTTACCATTTGCATGGGTTTTTACCCCGCGTGGGAGGAGGGGGTTGATGTTTTTCAGTGAACGTGTTCCCTGGTTTTCTTTCTTTCATGGCTGTTTGAGGGAAGACAAATCTTAGGGTTGTAAACTGCATACGTACTTGGACAACAAATGTAGTTTGAATCTTCAATCTTTGAGCCAAATTTGCCCCCATGAAGTTAAAATTTAAATGGTGTTGTTATTACTTTCCCTCAGACTTGTTGACAAAATGGAAATAATTGGAACACGTTGCTGGCTTTTTGCTGGAAGCTGAGAATATGAGCATCTCGCAAGTTGGAGATTTCCCGAAGTCATTCCCAAAGGAGGGTCCTTGGAATATTTAGGCTTAGAGGAATCTCAAATCGTTGGCTGGGGCAGAGATCAAAAACAAAATCCACTATCCAAAAGTGGAAAAATGGCTTGGATGTAAAGTATGTGTCAAATTCCTGCTGACGCCTTGGCCATGCGACACTGCAGACTGGAAGCATTCATCCTAAGGATACACGCCAATAAACTGTAGACAGAGATAAAGGCATGCAAGCTGGAATTTCACGTCTTCATTTGTACTCGCTCATGTTCCATTGAAAGCACAAAGAAAACGCAGTGAACCTGGTCAAAAATGGAACGATTGGATTGATCTTTAAATAGGTTCAAAGGTCTCATGGGCTGAGAAATGGCAGATGATCTCACTTTAAGGACTCTTTACCTTGTTATTTCATGTTCTCATTATTTAATACTATTTATTTATGTTTGCATTTGCACTTTCTGTTGTTCCCTGCACTCTGGTTGATCTGTCATTGATCCTGTTATAGTTACTATTCTATAGATTTGCTGAGTATGCCCACAGGAAAATGAATCTCATGGTTGCATATGTACTTTGATAATAAAATTCACTTCTATGTACTTTGCTTTTGACTTTGACTCTCAGTTCAACCTGAAAAAGTAGGCAGCCATTCACTTTGGAAGGTCAAATTTGAAGGCAGAAATTGAAGGCTCCAGCAGAAAACCAACCGACAATGCATTCAAATTGCTGTCATTTTGTCAATAAGATCAGAGGAAAATAAGGCTGAAAACAGGGTTAACAGCAGGATTATTTGCAGTATGGAGGAACAGGGAGATCTTGGAGTCCATGCCCATAGATCTGTCAAAGTTGATAGGATGGCCAAGAAACTGTGTGGTGGTTTGACCTTCATTAGCCATGGGGTTGAGTTCAAGAACCAAGAGGCAGCTCTATAAAACCCTGGTTACACCACACGAAGTATTGTGTTCTGTTCTGGTCGCTTTATTATAGCGTGAGAGTGACTTTTGGGTTTAGTACATTTACATTTAGCAAATGACTTCTCAGCCACCAATCCTCGAATCTGAACGTAAATTGTAGATTTAATTTAAATGAACAGTAGGTTCCTAAAAGCTGTGAATCACAAGCCAGATAATGCTGATTAAAATTCATTTAGGTGTCTGTGGTGTGGGTGTGAATCAGGAGGTATAATGTTTGTGGGTGTTTTTTCAAAGAAAGCATTGTAAAATGTAAATATTGTTAAGTCCTTTGATGTTTAGCACATAAAATGTGAGTAGTTCTGGGCACGGGGAGGCATTTTGACCAAATGTGTCTATGTGTCTCCATATGATGTCTGCTGAATAAAGAAGCTGCTTCATAGCAGCCAGAAATTTTCTCTGGTGAGGTATCTTGGCCTTTGTTAGTCATGGGATGGAGTTCAAGAGCCAAGAAGCAGCTCTATAGAATTCTGGTTAGACTGCACTAGGAATATTGTGTTCTGTTCTGCTTGCCTCATTATAGGAAGAATGTGGAAGCTTTAGAGAGGGTGCAAAGGAGATTTAACAGGATGCTGCCTGGATTAGAGTGCAGTTCTTATGAGGATAGGTTGATCAAGCTAAGGTTTTTCTCTTCAGAGCAATGGAGGATGAGACATGACTTAATAGAGGTGTACAAGATTGTAAGAGGCATAGATTGAGTGGATGGCCGGGGACTTCTTCCCAGGGTGGAAATGGTTAATACCATTGGGACATAACTTTAAGATGATTGGTGGAAAGTATAACAGTCATGTCAAAGGTGTTTTTTTACACAGACAGTGCATGAAATGCCTTACAAGGAGTAGTGGTAGAGACAGTTTGAGAATCTTCTAGATAGGCACGTGAATGTTCGAAAAATGGAGGGTCTATGTAGGAGGGAAAGGTAAGAATGATCTTAGAGTAAATTGCAAAGTCAGCACAATATAGTGGGCTGTTCTACGTTCTATGATCTAAAATATTTATTTGGCCCAAGGATTGACAGGAACCATCACAAGTTGAATTCTTGTCTGAGAGCACCTCGCTTCAGCAGCTTAACATCAAACAACCTTTTATGTGTGCAATAAAATCAAAGCAAATATTCACTGCGATAAAGGTGATATAATAAGAGACATCTAAATCTCTTTTGATGCTTGCATTATCTAGTGTAGAGAGAGAGATTTGACGATGTTTAGAATGTGGAGAGTGAATTCCTGGGAGACCAGGGAACGCGAAGCTCTGGAAAACTGTTGAGGTCAGAATGGAGAGACGATCAAAAGAAACAACCAAGACATAATCTGCTCCATTGTGATGTCATACTTGCTTTCTGATTCTCTAATCTTCCTCTGCAAGAGTAACCACTTGTCACCATTAGTTGTACTAGCAGGTTCATGAGTTTGGTGAGTGAGACAGAAAACGCTGACTATGAATAAGCATATTAATCATTTATTTACAAACAGTAAAACAAGTTCAACCAAACATCTAAGTTCCCCCAAGTTACACAACTATAAAACTAAATATTCAACAAAGCAATCCTCAGTTAAAAAAAGAGAGTGAACTTTTCACATATTTTACTCTTTATACCCCGACGTGCTTGAAATTGGACACTAGGTGCCGTGACACACAAGCCAACCAATAAGAAGCGTATCTGCAGTTTTTAAACGCACCAGTCAATGCAGCGGAAGTGGCTTTTGACTGGCAAATAAGCCCCAGCCCAACTCTACATTAGGCTAGGCTTGTTGTAAAAGTCAGTGATGCAACATCCTCTGGGATACTGATTCACAGGAAAGGAAATGTTAGAATGGTGTTTCCAATGCAGGCATCTCCCTGAATGTAACTGACTGGCTGTTTCATTTATTGACATTTTTAATGTGCATGTAACTCAATACTTCCAATGATCATGGAACCACGCTACAAATGGTTGGCACGATGGCGCCACCGATCGACGTGACTAACGACGACGTCCTGCAGACAGTTCACGAAACTACTTCTTAGAAAACATAGAAAACCTACAGCACAATACGGGCCCTTCGGCCCACAAATTTGTGCAGAACAGGTCCCTACCTTAGAAATGACTAGGTTTACCCATAAACGCCTTCTTCATCCTTTAAATATGATTCTGCTACCAGTCTGTATGCGATTGGAGCCTGTAATTTACATTTTGATAATGTGATATTGGGCTGACTGAGCAACCTGGCGCTTTTGCGAGGAAAATCGGCACTGTTGAGAATGGAGTGTGCGACCTAATGGCAGAGTGTGAACCGACGAGCAGCACCAATTCTCGACCAACTTGCCGATTAAAGCGTCGAGCAAGATTGAAATCAATGAGGACAAGAATGGGGAGATCGAGCGGGTGTTCAGTGCCGTCTGCCTGTAGTTGACCAGTCTCCCTCCCCCTCTCACTCACTGCTGCCCGAAGAGTCTTGGGTCTTGGGCAAAATTTGATCGGCGCTGTTTGTGAATTGGACTTGTCTTTAGGGGACTCTGCAGTTCATGTTAGATATATCTCTGGTTTCTGGTTACCATTTGTTGCCATCTCACGTGATTTTGATCAGGGCGGAATGGCCCTGCAGCCTGTAGTGAATGAAAGACGCAGCATTAAATCAAACTGAATTGAAATAAACTGAACATTCCTAGGACTCTGCAGTTTCAAGGACTTCATGGTTTGAGGTTTAATAATCTGTGTGTTACTTGCTTGTTTTTTTTGCCATTTTTTGTGCGTTGGGGGTTTGATGTTCTTCTTTGAATGGGTTCCATAGTGTTTTGTTGCTTGGTGGCTGCCTGTGGGAAGATGAATCTCGGGGTTGAATACTGCATACATACTTTGATAATAAATGTATTTGGAATCTTTGAATGGGAATATCCTTCATCCACGTTAAGCAGTGGCATATGATTTTTAGCTTTGGGTGGTCAAGTGGTGTGAGTTCTGCAGCCATGCCAGAATAATGGGCAGCAGTTTTCCTTCCCAATCCTGTCCCACGCTTGTGTAGCTGTAGAGATTTTGGACCAATTACTAGGGGCTTGAACCTCACAGGACAAAACCATGGTAGCGTAGTGGTTAGCAAAATGCTTTAGAACATAGAAATTTACAGTACATTACAGGCCCTTCAATGTTGTGCCGACCATGTAACTTACTCTCGAAACTGCCTAGAATTTCCCTAGCAAATAGCCCTCTATTTTTCCAAGCTCCACGTACCTATCTAAGAGGCTCTTAAAGCACCTTATTGTATCCACTTCCACCGCCGCCAGCAGTGCATTCCACGCTGTCACCATTTTCTGTTTGAAAAACTTACCCCTGACAATCCCTTGGTATCTATTCCCAAGCACCTTAAAACTTCGCCCCCTTGTGTTGGCCATTTCAGCCCTGGGAAAAAGCCTCTGACTATCCACACGATCAATGTCCCTCATCATCTTGTACACCTCTATCAGGTCACCGCTCATCCTCCGTCGCTCCAAGGAGAAAAGGCCAAGTACACTCAACCTATTCTCATAAGACATACTTTCCAATCCAGGCAACATCCTTGTAAGTCTCCTCTACACTCCCTCTATAGTATCCATATCCTTCCTGTAGTGAGGTGACCAGAACTGAACACAATATTGTGCCAGCTGTGCCAATTCCTGCTGCTGCCTCTATGTTCTCCTGTGAGTTTCACAAGCAAGGAATTTCATTACACCCTGGTCTCTGTGACAATACTATAATCAGAATATGAATCTGAATCTTACCTAGAAGCTGTGTGATGGAATTTGAATTCATACTTCTGAATTGAGGAAAGAGAGGAAATTGAATTATTAATATCAGAATCAGAATCAACTTTATTATCACTGACATATATCATGAAATTTGTTGCTTTTTGGCAACAGTATAGTGTAAGACAAATAAATTATTATGTTACAAAATTGCCTGAAGGGCAAACCTGTGATCGGCGAGCCCTGGGGGGCGATACCCAGAGGTCAGCAAAGTCTGGAGGGAAAATCGAAGGTCAAAGTCCAGAGGTCGTCGACTCTGGAGGCTGAAGCCTGAAGCCGAAAGCCTGAAGGCTGAAGTTAGCGTGTCTGGGGTTTGGCTTGTCCGCAGGTCAAGAGGTTCGATGTCTGCGGGTCTGCGTCTCTGAGCCAGGGACTGGAAGTTGGAGGTCTGATATCTGCGAGTCTGAGGGCCCGGAGCAAGGACTGGAGGTCTGTGGTTTGGAGACCTAGCTGTGTGTGTGTGTGAGCGGGTGGGAGGGTGGGAAAAGGGCTTCTTTCATTACTGATTGTGTTGTTCTGCTGAATATTGTGGCTGTGCTATGTTGGTGACACTTGCAAGCTGCCCCCAGTACATCCCGAGGAGTGTTAGTTGTTAATGCAAAGGATATATTTCACTGTAAATTTAGATGTGTGCAATAAACAAATCTAAATCTGAATCTAAAGAAAAATCAGTAAGTAGTGCAAAAATGGAAAAATGAGTTAGCACCCATGAGTTCATAGACCAGTCATTAATCTGACGGTGGTGGGAAGAAACTATTCCTAAATCGTTGAGTATGAGTCTTCAGGTTCCTGTCTCTCCTCCCTGAAGGTAGTAATGAGAAGAGGGCACATCCTGAAATTCAGCGGTCTTTATGATGGATTAGATTAGATTAGATTATGAGGACACACAGTCCTCTTTTATTGTCATTTAGTAATGCATGCATTAAGAAATGATGCAATGTTCCTCCAGTGTGATATCACAGAAACACAAGACAAACCAAGACTGAAAAACTGACAAAAACCACATAATTATAACATATAGTTACAACAGTGCAAAGCAATACTGTAATTTGATAAAAAAAAACAGGCCATGGGCACGGTAAAAAAAAGTCTCAAAGTCTCCTGAAAGTCCCATCATCTCACGCAGACGGGAGAAGGAAGAAAACTCTCCCTACCATGAGCGTCCAGCACCACAAACTTGCCGATGCAGCATCCTGGAAGCACCCGACCACATTCCGACTCTGAGTCCGTCCGAAAACTTCGAGCTTCCGACCAGCCCTCTGACACCGAGCATCGAGCACCATCTCTGCCGAGCACTTCGACCCCAGCCCCAGCCGCCAGCAACAGGCAAAGCCGAGGATTTGGGGCCTTCCCCTCCGGAGATTCTTGATCGCACAGTAGCAGCGGCAGCGAACCGGGCATTTCAGAAGTTTCTCCAGATGTTCCTCCGTGCTTCTCACATCTGTCTCCATCAAATCAGAATTGTGCATGGCATCCTACTTACAAATACGATATCATTCACAGGAGAGGCCGCGCGTGCTGCGTCGCGCCACCATCTTCTCCTCCCTCCAAAGGCATCGCCTTTTGAAGATGTCCTCCATGCTGAGGAGACAAATGCCCATGATGGAGCTGGCTGAGGTTACAACCCTCTGCAGCTTTTTAATTGATTAATTAATTAATCCATTTATTTAGAAATACAGCATGGAACCGGCCCTCCTGGCTCAGCAAGCTGCACCACCCAGTAACTTAACCCTCACCTAATCACAGTGCAAATTACAAAGACCAATTAACCTCCTAACTGGTACATCTTTGGAGTGTGGGAGGAAACCGGAAAACCCAAAGGAAACCCACACGGTCAAGGGGAGAGCATGCAAACTCCTTACTGACATTGTCGGAATTGAACTCCAAGCTCTGGATCACCCCAAGCTGAAAAAGCATTGTGCTAACCACTATTTATACTGACCCAGTTTTCTACAATTTTATCTAATATATCAAGCTCAACTACATAAATGCTTGCAAAGATGCTTCACAGATGCTTTTTTAAACAAGCCCGAAACGGACTACACCCTCCACTTCAGTCGATAGCTAAAACTAAGAGTTTTTTAAAAACCCTCAACATATGGTAACTTTTCTTCTCGGATTAACAAATGTGAAAGATTTATTTGTTAAGGAATCACAGTTGATGTCAAATAATCTAGCTTGCAGTACATTATTGCCCTACAGAGAGCCATATGACCCTGTTTGACATGACTGTTTGAAGGGATTAACTGCCCTATAATCAATACAGCAATGAAAGCCAAAATAACCAATCTGTTGACCACTTAATTATTTAAACCCTCGAGTATTCCCATGAGTATTTAGTTTAGGTCACATCAGGCTACAGATAGTTAAATGTGTTACAGTATATTTCCAGCACTTAACCTAGACTACACCTGGGCCTTCAACGAGTCAGCCACCACACATCCATGTAGTTGTTGCTGTTTATCGGTGGTAATGCCTGCAATAAAGCAGCGAGATATGGAAAAGGAAACAGGTATTCATGTTCATAAAAACAAAATATTCCCCAGATGCTGGAAATTCATATCAACACACACACACACACACAAAATGCTGGAGGAACTCAGCAGGCCAGGCAGCATACACTGAGAGGAATAAAGAGTCAATGTTTTAAGCTGAAACCCTTCACCAGGACTGGAAATGAAGGAGAAAGAAGCCAGAATAAGAAGGTGGGAGGAGAGGAAGCTGACAGGTAAAGCAAGGTGAGGGGGAAGGTGGGTGGGAGGAAGAGGGAGCATGGAGGGAGAAGCTGGGAGGTGGAAGAGGTAAAGGTCTGAAGAAAAAGGAATTGGAAAGGGGGGGGAGTGGACCGTGGGAGAAAGGAAAGGAGGAGGGACAACTGAGGGATGTGATAGATTGGTGAGGAGAAGAGAAGCGGTAGGAAGTGAACCAAAATGGAGAATGACAAAAGAGAGAAGGGTGGGGTGGGGGGAGGGAGATATTAAGAAAAGTTAGAGAAATTGTTGTTCTTGCCGTCAGATTGGAGGCTACCTAGACGGAATATGAAGTACTGCTCCTCCAGCCTAAGGAGGCCATGGACTGACATCGCAGGATGAAAATGGGAAGTAGAATTAAAATGGGTAGACATGGAGAAATCCGACCTGTTGTGGATGGAGTGAAGGTGCTCTATGGTGCCTGAAGTATTCTTTAAACTTTGCTGATTTTAAAGCTGTTGAATCACACAGCATAGGAACAGGCTCTTTGGCCAGTTGAGTTCATGCCAACTTCAAGAATTGGAACTGGACTGGAGTTGGTTTATTATTGTCACATGTACCAAGGTACAGTAAAAAGCTTGTCTTGTATACTGTTCATACAGATCAGTTCATTACACAGTGCATTGAGCTAGAACAAGGTGAAACAAAACCAACGCAGAATAAAATGCAACAGTTACAGAGAAAGTGCAGTGCAGGTAAACAATAAGTTGTAAGGTCACAATGAGGTAGATTGTGAGGAAAAGAGTCCATCTTATCATACAGGAGGTCCATTCAATAGTCTGATAACAGCGGAATAAAAACTGTCCTTGAGACCATCCACTTCCCACCTTGAAGGGTCCTGATGGAGGATCTCGGTTCAAAATGTCAAATGTATATTTCTCTCCATAGATGCTGCCTGAGCTGCTGAGTTCCTCCAGCATTTTGTTTGTGTTCCTCTGGTTTTCCAGCATCTGCAGAATCGCTTGTGCTTATGATTGCCCTCCATGGATGCTGACTGACATGCTGAGACCTCTGGTGCTTTTATGTGTTGCTCCAGGTTTCCAACGTCTGCAGGCCCTTATGTCTCCACATGTGCCTTACTGTTTGGAACGGGAGATGAAGTTAAACCTTAGATGTTTGTCCTCCATCAGGTTCATAATTACTAAATCACAAACGCGTAGCAGTTAGCATAAGACCGTAAGATATAGGAGCAGAATTAGACCATTTGGCCCATCAAGTCTGCTCTGCCATTTTATCATGGCTGATAAAATTTTTCTCTTAGCCCCAATTTCCTGCCTTCTCCCCATGTCCCATCATGCTCTGACCAATCAAGAATCTTTCAACCTTTGCCTTAAATATAAATGAAGTCCTGGCCTCCACAGCTGACTATGGCAAAGAACTCTACAGATTCACCACTCTCTGTCTAAAGAATTCCTCCTCACCTCCATTTTAAAAGGACACCCCTCTATTTTGAGGCTGTATCCTCTGGTCTTAGACTCTCTCACCATAGGAAACATCCTCTCCACACCCACTCTATCAAGGCCTTTCACCATTCGATAGGTTTCAATAATGTCAGCTCTCATTCTTCTGAATTCTAGTGAATACAGGCCCAGAGACATCAAACGATCTTCATATGACAAGCCATTCAATCTTGGAATCATTTTCGTGAATCTCCTTTGAACCCTCTCCAGTTTCAGTATATCCTTTCTAAGACAAGGGGCCCAGAACTGTTCACAATACTCCAGGTGAGGCCTCACCAGTGCTTTATAAAGTATCAACATTACATCCTTGCTTTTATATTCTAGTCCTCTTGAAATGAATGCTCACATCACATTTGCCTTCCTCACCACAGACTCAACCTGCAAATTAACCTTTAGGGTATCCTGCACAAGGACTCCCAAGTCCCTTTGCACCTCAGTTTTCTGTATTTTCTTTCCATTTAGACAATAGTCAACCCTTTCATTTCTTCTACCAAAGTGCATGACCACACACTTCTGGACACTGCATTCCATCTGCCATTTCTTTACCCATTCTCCTAATCCGTCTAAGTCCTTCTGTAGCCTCTATACTTCCTCAGAACTACCTGCCCCTCCACCTATCTTTGTATCGTCTGCAACCTTTGCAACAAAGCCATCAATTCCATCATCTAAATCATTGACATAAATGTAAAAAGAATCAGTCCCAACACAGACTGCTGTGAAACACCACTAGTCACAAGTAGCCAGTCAGAAAAGGCTCCTTTTATTCCACTCTTTGCCTCCTGCCAATCAGCCACTGCTTTATCCATGCCAGAATCTTTCCTGTAGTACCATGAGCTCATAGCTTGTTAAGCAGCCTCATGTGTGGTACCTTGTCAAAGGCCTTCTGAAAATACAAGAGCAAAACATCACCCAATTCTCCTTTGTCTATCCTGCTTGTTTTTTCTTCAAAGAATACCAACAAATTTGTCAGGCAAGATTTTCCCTTGAGGAACCCACACTGACTATGTCCTATTTTATCACGTGCCTAAAGTACTCTGAGACCTAATCCTTATTAATTGATTCCAACATCTTCCCAACCACTGAGGTCAGACTAACTGGCCTATGGTTCCCTTTCTTCAGCCTCTTTCCCTTCTTGAAGAGTGGAATGACATTTGCAATTTTCCATTCATCCAGAACTACTCCAGAATCTAGTGATTTTTGAAAGATCAATCCTAATAATTCCATGATCTCTTTAGCCACCTCTTGTAGAACTCTGGGGTGTATACCATCTGATGACTTACTTACCTTCAGACCTTCTCTCTAGTTATGGTAACTTCACATACTTTATGCTCCCTGACACCTGGAACTCCCACCATACTGCTAATGTCTTCCACAGTGAAGACCGATGCAAAATACTTACACAGTTCGTCCGCTATTTCATTGTCTCTCATTACTACCTCCCCTGCATTGTTTTACAGCGGTATGATATCCACTCTCGTCTCTCTTTTAAACTTTATATATCTGAAGAAACTTCTGGTATCCTCTTTAAAATTATTTCTAACTTACTTTCATATTCCATTTTTATCTTCTTAATAACTTTTTTAGTTGCCTTCTGTTGGTATTTGAAAGATTCCCAATCCTCTAACTTCTCATTAATTTTTGCTCTATTATATTCCCTTTCTTTGGCTTTTATGTTGGCTTTGACTTCTTTTGTTAGCTACGGTTGTGCCATCTTTCCTTTAGAATACTTCTTCCTCTTTGAGATATATGTATCATGGGCCCTCCAGGTTGCTTCCTCAAACTCCAGCCATTGCTGCTCTGCCGATTGGAAAAGTATTCTTTTCCAATCAATTCTGGCCAAATCCTCTCATGCCTCTGTAATTCCCTTTACTCCACTGCAATACTGATACACCTGACTTCAGCTTCTCCTTCTCAAAGTTCAGAGTGAATTTGATCATATGATCACTTCCTCTAAGGGTTCTTTTACCTTAAGCTCTGTAACCAATTCTAGTTCATTGCACTACCCAATCCGCTAGGGGCTCAATCACCCTCCTGGAATCCATTACCAATATGATTTCTCCAATCTATCTGCATATTGAAATACTCCATGACTATTTTAACATTGCCCTTTTGGCATACATTTTGTATTTTGTAGACCACAGCCTTACTACTGTTTGGGGATCTGTATACAATTCCCATCAAGGTCTTTTTTACCCTTACAGTTCCTTAGCTCTATTCACAATGATTCAACACCTTCCAACCTTATGTCACCAATTTCTAATGATTTAACTTCATTTCTTAGCAACAAAGCAACGCTGCTCGCTTTGCCTTTTGCCTGTCCTTTTGATACAATGTGTATTCTTGGACATTATGCTCCCAGCTACAATCTTCTTTCAGCCATGATGCAGTGACGCCTACAACATCATACCTGCTAATCTGCGACTGCGCGACAAGTCCATCTACCTTTTTCCGTATATTGGGGGCATTCAAACATAGCACCTTCAGTACTGTATCCACACTTTTCGATCATGTCTACCTTTTATATTGTCACTCATCCTGTTGACTGCTAATTTGCTCTATCAACAGCCTCTCCTCACTACACATTGCCTCTGTTGTAAACCAGCTACCTCATCTTCAGCACAGTCATCCGCCTTTCCTACGATACTTATTGAATTGAAATTTAGGCAGTTTAAGATACTGCCTAGTCGCACCATGCTCAGCCTTTTGATTCCTGCCTTTGTCTGAGGTCTTACCAACATCTGCCTCCATAACCTCTCCACTATCTGTTCTGACACTCTGGTTCCCATCCCCCTGCAACTCCAGTTAAACCCCTCCATGCAGCATTAACAAACCTTCCCACTAGGATATTTGTCCCCTTCGAGTTCAGGTGCAAACTGACCCTTCTATACAGGTCCCAGCTTCCCTGGGAGAGAGCCCAATGATCCAAAATTCTCATGACCTCCCTCCTACACTAACTCCTTAGCCACGTATTAAACTGTATAATCTTCCTAGTTCTGGCCTCACTAGCACGAAGCATGGGTAACAATCCTAAGAGCACAACCCTGTAGACCCTGCCCTTTAACTTAGCACCTAACTCCCTGAGCTCCCTATGCAGAATCTACCCATGTCATTGGTACCTACATGGACCACGACTTCTGGCTGTTCACCCTCCCACTTAAGAGTGCTGAGGACCCTGTCCGAGATATCTTGGATCCTGGCACCCGAGAGGCAGCATGGCACTGGGGAACCTCATTCTCACCCACAGAACCTTCTGTCCGTTCCCCTAACTAACAAATCCCCGATCACCACAGTGTGCCTTTTCTCCCCACTTCCCTTTAGAGTCACAGAGCCAGAGTCAGTGCCAGAAACTTGACCACTGTGACTTTCCTCTGTTAGGTCATCCCCCCACCCCTCCACTGACGGTATCCAAAGTGATATACCTGTTGTTGAGGGGGATGGCCACGGGGGTACTCTGCACTGGCTCCTTATCCCCTTTCCCCTTGCTGACTGTCACCCAGTCTCCTGTGTCCTGCACCTTGGGTGTAACCACCTCTCTATATGCCCTACCTATCACCCCTTCTGCCTCCCGAATGACCCGGAATTCTTCCGGTTCCAACTCCACCTGCTTAATGCTGATTGTTCGCAGCTGCAGCTGGGCGCGTTTCTTGCGGTTGTTGTCGTCAGGGACACTGGAGGTCTCCCTGCCTTCCCACATCCCACAAGGGGTGCACTTCATTATCCTGCCTGAGCTTCCTAGTGTCCCTAGCTGAGAGGTATAAGGAGAATGAAAAAAAAAAGAGCGTTTCTTTCCTTTGCTTTCTCTGAACGAGGAGCCTCTTGGCAGAAGCCTTGAAGAACTAGAGCCTCAAGGTCACCACTCTGACTCTGTGCACTCAGATGACAGACGCTGTGATGATGGCTGCTGCACTTGACCCCGCCTTCCTCTCATTTGCTCTTACTAATCAATCCCAGACGCTGATTGGCCGCTGATCAAAGCTCTGTTATGCTGCCACGACCTGCTGCTGTGGCCTCTTATCCGCAGGCAGTGGACCTGATTGAATCCCCCTCCTCTCCAGAATTCTGATGTCCGGATTGGGCGCTGGTTGAAGCTCTATTACGTTATCACAGCACCAGCGCCCTGGGTTCAATTCCGGTCGCTGTCTTTCAGGAGGTTGTACGTTCTCTCCACAGCCATGTGTGTTTCTTCCGGGTGCTCCGGTTTCCTCCCTCATTCCAAAGACGCACAGGTAAGTGGGGATTTACCTGTACGTCTTTGAAATGTGGCAGGAATTAGACCAATGGTGTGTAATTGGCTGGCAGGGCCAGAAGGTCCTATTATTGCGACGTACCGTGAAATAAATAAATAAACCATTCTGTCTGCTCTCCCGATAAAGGGAACAATCTTCAGCTACCAGGCAGAAAAATGCTGGAAAATAAACACTTGGGTGAAGTAGAGGATCCATTAGAACATGTGCTAATATCTCTGATATTTTTCATTTCTTTCCCATTCATTCTGGTTATGTCCTTACCACTGACCATACCTTGGACAAGGAGGATGTCCCTGTCTGGTCTGTGGATACATTGACTGCCGCAGTCTGGGCAGATTTACCGCAGACCTAAAACTGGCATCAGAGTAACACCAAAGGCTGATCCTTCAGAAGGCCAGTCAGCACCAACAACCCCTTCCTGTTCTCCTTGTAATCTTTAGAGGCCACTCTATTTGGCACACCTGCTCGCTAAAGCAAATATTTATTCAGCCAATCATGTGGCAGCAACTCAGTGCATAAAAGCTTGCAGACACAAGCAAAAGGTTCAGTTGTTGATCAGACTAAACATCAGAACGGGAAAAGAAATGTTATTTAAGTGACTTTGACCATGGAATGATTGTTGGTGCCAGATGGGGTGGTTTGAGTATCTCGGAAACTGCTGATCACCTGGGATTTTCATACACAACAGTCTCAAGAGTTTAAGGAGAATGGTGCAAAAATCAAAGCCATCCAGGGAGTGGCAGTTTTGTGGGTGAAAATACCTTGTTCTAATGAGAGAGGTCAGAGGAAAATGGCCAGACAAGCTGACAGGAAGGTGACAGTAACTTAAATAACCATGTGTTACAACAGCGGTGTGCAGAAGAGCATCTCTGAATGCACAACACATCGAATCTTGAGACGGATGGTCTACTGCAGCAGAAGACCATGAACAGACACTCAGTGGGCAATGTATTAGGTATCTAACAATGCAGCCACTGAGTGTATCTGTTCAGTTGTTAAAAACGCATGGGCTGAGTTGTTACAGGAATGAGGGGAGAAAATCCTCCCGTGTAGCTCTTGACTCTGGAACGCTGCAAAAGCAGTTAAATACTCTAGACTCTGCAGAACACCACAGAGTTGGCAAGTGTAGATTCCACAACTGCTGCAGGCCAATTGTGGCTAAACATACATTCTTCATCAGTTGAATGGAACTGTTGTAAGACGTATAGAATTTCTTAGAATTCAGCAACTCACAGACAAGAGATCTAAAATCAGAGGGAAATAATTTTTGTTTGATTTGTTGAAACTAGTTCCTTCTAATATATGGAAAGTTAACAAACTGCACTGTTTTATCATCAGTTTTATGTTTTCTATTAGGAACCCCTAAGTTGGTATGCTTCCTGTTTATGCTGTTCCAGGAGTACCATACTGCAGTAGGCTCTAACTTAATCTTAACCGAGACCCAACATGGACCCTGGAATCCAAGCTATGACTTTCGTGAAAACCAAATCAAGACTGCACATGGAGGAAATTTAAACTAAAAACAGAGAAACATAGCAGGTTAGTCCACATCTGTGGGAAGAAACATAGAAACATAGAAAATAGGTGCAGGAGTAGGCCATTCGGCCCTTTGAGCCTGCACCGCCATTTATTATGATCATGGCTGATCATCCAACTCAGAACCCCGCCCCAGCCTTCCCTCCAAGAGAAATGCACTTAACATTTCGGGTTGAACGTACCTCAGCAGAACTTTCATGCTTTTGGTTCTCAAGGACAGTCAGCAGAAGTCTACGAGCCTGCTGGGGAAGTCGATAGCCCACTGCCTGCGAATCCACACATCCACTGGAGGTGGGAGGCCAAAGATGGCCTGCCCTGGGGTTACAGGACCGTTTATGTACGTAGGTGGATGGGAGGCAGGAACAGGGCTTGTTTTACTGTTGCTGCTTTGTCACTCAGTATTTTCTGTTTTGTTGTGTTCTGCAGTGTTTTGTTGACCACTGTGGGCATGCTATATTTGCAACGAAATGTGTGGCAACACTTGCGGGCCGCCTCCCAGCTCATCCTTAGTTCGGTTGTTAACACGCATGATGCATTTCGCAGTGTGTTTTGATGTACATGTGATAAGTAAATCTGAATCTGAATAGCAGATCCAATGCAATTGTACTTATCAAGTCACCAAAGACATGCCCTCTTCTTGCTGCTGCCATCAGGAAGAAGGTGCAGGAGCCTCAGGAGTCACACCACCAGGTTCAGGAACGATTACTACCCTTGAACCATCGGACTCTGGAACCAAAGGGGATAACTTCACTTGCCCCATCATTGAATTGTTCCCACACCAATGGACTCACTTTCAAGGCCTGTCATGTTCTCAACATTTATTGCTTATGTATTTATTATTATTATTGTTTCTTCTATTTGTATTTGCACAGTTTGTTGTCTTCTGCACTCTGGTTGAATGCCTTACTTGGGCAGTCTTTCATTGATTCTGTTGTAGTTATTATTATATAGATTTGTTGAGTATCTGCACGAGAAAATGAAACTCAGTGTGGTATATTGTGACATATATGTGGTGGTAGTTGTCCATCGTATCCGACTCTGACAGAAGAACTATGCAGGGGACTTTTTAAAGTGGGGCAGTTCCACTCTCTCAACTTCAGAAGTTCGGGTCCGGTGGTATAAGCAAGTGGTGTTTTCCTTGGTTGCTGTGCATGACCATGACATCTTCTGTGTTTTGTCATGCCCTTCCTCTCCACAGAGTACTGTGGAGCTGTCTTCCTGGCCATGTAATTTGATAATACATTTACTTTGAACTGTGAACTTTGAAATTCATTGTCAGATTCTCAAGTGCAGAGTGTTTCAGGTACAATGATAAACTTACAGTGGCACAGGCACGTAGGTCCAGACAACACACAGAGTATAAATTGTACACAAACTATACAAGGCAGTGAAGAGAGAGCAAGAAAGGAAGACTGTGCCAGGCCTAAATACAAAAACGAACAAAGAAACAATTTTTGATAGGTCCATGTAAGTGCAAGATGTGGTCCATAGCGTTCGATCAGTGAGACAGGATTAGGGTTGTGCAGGGCAGGGTCAACAACCAGATGGTCATAAGAAAGTAACTATTCCTGAACCTGATGAGGTGGGACTTCAGGCTTATGTACCTCTCGCCTGACAGTAGCTGTGACCAGGAATTTGGGGATCCTCGATAATAGATGCCACTATTTTGAGGCAGTGCCTCCTGTAGATGCTGCCAGTTGTGAGGAGAGCTGTGCCCATGATGGACTGGACCGTGCCCGTGACGGACCAGACTGTGTCTGTGATGGACTAGATTGTGCCCGTGATAGACCGGACCATGCCTGTGATGGACCAGACTGTGCCCGTGACGGACCAGACTGTGTCTGTGATGGACTGGACTGTGCCCGTGATGGACCGGATTGTGTCCGTGACAGACCAGACTGTGTCTGTGATGGACCGGACTGTGCCTGTGACGGACCAGACTGTGTCTGTGACGGACCAGGCTGTGCCCATGACGCACCGGACCGTGCCTGAGATGCACTGGACCGTGTCCGTGATGGACCAATGGACCGGACCGTGCCTGTGATACACCGGACTGCGCCCGTGACGGACCGGACCATGCCCGAGATGCACTGGACCGTGTCCGTGATGGACCAATGGACCGGACCGTGCCTGTGATACACCGGACTGCGCCCGTGACGGACCGGACCATACCCAAGATGCACTGGACTGTGTCCGTGATGGACCAATGGACCGGACCGTGCCCGTGATACACCGGACCGTGCCCAAGATGCACTGGACCGTGTCCGTGATGGACCAATGGACCGGACCGTGCCCGAGATGCACTGGACCGTGTCCGTGATGGACCAATGGACCAGACCGTGCCTGTGATACACTGGACTGCGCCCGTGACGGACCGGACCGTGCCCGAGATGCACTGGACTGTGTCCGTGATGGACCAATGGACCGGACCGTGCCCGTGACGGACCGGACCGTGCCCGAGATGCACTGGACCGTGTCCGTGATGGACCAGTGGACCAGACCGTGCCTGTGATACACCGGACTGCGCCCGTGACGGACCGGACCGTGCCCGAGATGCACTGGACCGTGTCCGTGATGGACCAATGGACCGGACCGTGCCTGTGATACACCGGACTGCGCCCGTGACGGACCGGACCGTGCCCAAGATGCACTGGACCGTGTCCGTGATGGACCAATGGACCGGACCGTGCCTGTGATACACCGGACTGCGCCCGTGACGGACCGGACCATACCCAAGATGCACTGGACTGTGTCCGTGATGGACCAATGGACCGGACCGTGCCCGTGATACACCGGACCGTGCCCAAGATGCACTGGACCGTGTCCGTGATGGACCAATGGACCGGACCGTGCCCGAGATGCACTGGACCGTGTCCGTGATGGACCAATGGACCAGACCGTGCCTGTGATACACTGGACTGCGCCCGTGACGGACCGGACCGTGCCCGAGATGCACTGGACTGTGTCCGTGATGGACCAATGGACCGGACCGTGCCCGTGACGGACCGGACCGTGCCCGAGATGCACTGGACCGTGTCCGTGATGGACCAATGGACCAGACCGTGCCTGTGATACACCGGACTGCGCCCGTGACGGACCGGACCGTGCCCGAGATGCACTGGACCGTGTCCGTGATGGACCAATGGACCGGACCGTGCCCTTGATGGACTGCATCCAGAGCTCTCTGCAGCCTCTTGCTTTGAAGAAGTTAATTACCTGATAAGGGAAATATAAGATGTAAATTTAGCTGCTTTGCAATGTCAAATGTTGGGTGTAATTTTTTTTGTGAATTTCCATGCAATTCTGATCTGGGAGTAAAATGCACCCATTTTATTAGTATAGTTCACATAGCTCCAGTTATGGCCAGTTTATTAGGTACACCCGTACACCTGCCCGTTAATGCAAATATCTAATCAGCCAATCACATGGCAGGAACTCAACGCATGAAAGCATGGTCAAGAGGTTCAGTTGTTCAGATCAAACATCAGAATAGGGAGGAAATGTGATCTAAGTGACTTTGACCATGGAACAATTGTTGGGGCCAGATGGGGTGGTTTGAGTATCTCAGAAACTGCTGATCTCCTGGGGTTTTCACACACGACAGTCTCTAGAGTTTACAGAAAATGGTACGAGAAAGAAAATACATCCATTGAGCGGCAGTTCTAAGGGCAAAAACACCTTGTTAATGAGAGAGGTCAGAGGAGAATGGCCAGACTGGTTCAAGCTGACAGGAAGGCGACAGTAACTCAAATAACCACACGTTACAACAGTGGTGTGCAAAAGAGCAACTCTGAACACACAACATGTCAAACCTTGAAGTTGATGAGATGCAGCAGCAAAAGACGATGACCAGACACTCGGTGGCCAGTGTATTAGGTACCGGAGCTACCTAGTAAAGAGACTACTGAGTGTAGATAAACACACACACACACACACACACACACACACACTTATAACATGAAAAGATATAAGATGACCTAGGAGAGGAGAGGAGAAAAGATAACTGGATGGATTGTAACAATGATGTTCAATACATCAGGGATTAATCCTGTACCATCTTGTATTTCTCCATCGAAGCCAGTAATGAATCACCATGCTGCATTTTAGGAAGCTGCTAAAATTGTGTGTTGTGGTAGACTACTGCGGAATCCTATGGTGTTGGTTGGACTGGGAGAAGGGAAAAAGTCCTGAATGTAAATTATAGGTTACACTAACCACATGAAGACAGATACTTTTCATCCACCAACGTCTTTTCCACTCTCTTAAAGTTACATAGGGGATCTGTTCCTCTGAAGTATTATTCCAAATATCAATGGGATTTTGGGTCTAGATGGGGCCTGGTTCTATTTAAATAATCAAACATTCTAAGGAGATTTACTAAAGAGATATTCTGTACTATATACGTTAAGAAAGTGTTCATTGTAAAAAAATGTCTCTGAAATGTACATTTTGGATTTTACATGCTTTTATATCCAGTTACTTTCACTCAATTGGCAGCTGCTTAAAAGAAGCCTTTTCTGTTAAAGAACGAATGTTGGCCAACCAATTGGGAACAAATCTACTCTTTAATAACCTCAGACCACAAGACCATAAGACATAGGAGCAGAATTAGGCCTTTTAACTCATCGAGTCTGCTCCGCCATTCCATCATGGCTCCCAACCCTCAATATTATCCCTCTCAACCACATTCTCCTGCCTTCTCTTCGTAATCTTTGACACACTGACTAATCAAGCAGCTAACAACCTCCTCTTCAAACATACCCAATGCCTTGGCCTCCAAAGCCATCTGTGGCAATGAATTCCACAGATTCACCACCCTCTGGCTGAAGAAATTCCTTATCATCTCTGTTCTAAGGACATGCCCTTCTATTCTGAGGCTGTGCGCTCTGGTCCCAGACTTCCCATGATAATGAATTTCCTCTTGAACCATCAAAACAGAGCTGCAGTTTATTATTCATATCCAGCAACGTCACTTCAGGGTTTCTTACACGGGAAATCTAAAGAAATTCGGCATGTCCCCATAGACTCTTACCAATTTTTATCATTGCATTGTGGAAAGCATTCTGGGTGGATTTATAACAGCTTGGTATGGCAACTGCTCTGCACGGGACTGCAGGAAACTGCAGAGAGTCGTGGATATAGATCAGTACATCACAGGAGCCAGCCTCCCCTCTATGGACTCCGTCTAAACTTCTCACTGTCTCAGTAAAGCAGCCGGCATAATCAAAGACACCTACCTGAACATTCTCTCTTCTCCCCTCTACCCTCGGGCAGAAGGTACAAAAGCCCGAAAGCACATAGCGCAAGGTTCAAAAACAGCTT
Organism: Mobula hypostoma; assembly: GCF_963921235.1. Lineage (NCBI taxonomy): Eukaryota > Metazoa > Chordata > Chondrichthyes > Myliobatiformes > Myliobatidae > Mobula > Mobula hypostoma. The sequence continues at coordinate 10,844,091 of NC_086117.1, forward strand.
CTATCCCACAGTTTTCAAAATTGAATAGACCTTTTGTACAATAAGCAACACACATACAAAATTCAGCAGGCCAGGCAGCATCTATGGAAAGGAGTACAGTCGACATTTCCGGCTGAAACCCTTCAGCAGGACTGGAGAAAAAAAGATGAGTAGGTGGGGGGGGGGGAGGAGTGATAGGTGAAACTGGGAGGGGGAGGTGTGAAGTAAAGAGCTGGGATGTTGATTGGTGAAAGGAATACAGAGCTGGAGAAAGGGGAATCTAACAGGAAAGAAGGTCATTGTTGGGGGATGAGCACCAGAAGGAAGTGATGGGCAAGCCAGGAGATAAGGTGAGAGAGGGAAAAAGGAATGGTGAAGGAGGGAGGGGTCCTCCCCCTCCCTGTATCTCTTTCACCAATCAATTTTGTAGCACCCCTCCCCTAAGAATGTAAGAACGTAAGAAATAGGAGCAGGAGTTGGCCATCCGGCCTATCAAGCCTGCTCCACCATTCAATAAGATCATGGCTGATCTGTCCATAAACTGAGCTCCATCTACCTGCCTTTTCCCCATAACCCTTAATTCCCTTACTATGTAAAAATCTATCTAACTGTATCTTAATTATATTTAGTGAAGAAGCCTCAACTGCTTGCCTGGGCAGGAATTTCACAGATTCACCACTCTCTGGGAAAAACAGTATCTCCTCATCTCTGTCCGAAATCTTCTCCCCTGAATCTTGAGGCAATGTCCCCAAGTTCTAGTCTCACCTACCAATCTACTCCTCATCTTTTTTTCTACAGTCCTGCTAAGGGATCTCAGCCCAAAGCATTGATTGTACTCTTTTCCATAGATGCTGTCTGGCCTGCTGAGTTCCTCCAGCATTTTGCGTGTGTTACTTGGATTTCCAGCATCTGCAGATTTTCTCTTGTATGATGAGATGGTGTCTTGGCCTCATGATCTCCCTCATTATGATCTTGCATTTTAATGATTTGATCTGTTTGAATAATATGCATAACAAACTTTTCACTGTATCTTGGTACATGTGATCATAATTAGTCAAAACCAAAAACCAAAACCAAGCCTAGATAAGTATCCAAGCCTCCGCATGTGGTTCGAACCCATAGTTTAATGATACAGTGAGAGTATTACCAACCTAGGCAAGTTGATAATTTACATTTCAATGCAAAGGAACCTGGACTCCATTAAAATCAGCTTTTCAAAATGTGAAGGTGTTGCAGTAGTTTCTCTGTGCAATCTTGAAGTAAAGTCAATTACTGTGAATGTGCATTGTCCTCTTACAGATGAAAAACATTCTTATTGGTAACAGAAATTCCAGCATGCTTTGATGTACCTAGCATCACCCTATGCACATACAATCAGTCTGTGTCTATAAGCTAATTGGATGGTCACATTCAGTTACCTGTACATTGTGTTCTATAGGATTGCTTTTATATTTATTGTGTTTTTTATGCTGCAGTAGATTCAGAATAACAATCATTTTGTTCTCTTTTACGCATGTGTACTGAAGAATGATAATCTTCAATTTTGAATCCTGAATCTCGAGTCATATTGTACAGTACAGCAGACTAACTTTGTGAACCCATTGGAGTTAGCTCTAAGTATTGAAACTCTATAATGACCTGACTATAAATGTAAACGTTTATCTGCCTTGATTCACCACATAATTACTTAGTACAGTGAAGCATGAAGAGTTTGGATTTTACATTTAAGAATGACACTTGCTGAAGGCTTAAGTCATGTCTATTTTCTGCAAAAATGTACTCACCTGAATTCTTCCTTGCAGTCTGAAGAGAAACTGAACTCTAACTGAAAATCAAAAAGGAGCAGTAGATACTAGAAATAAACTTCTTGGTCAATGTCGGCAAGACCAAGGAGTTGTTTATTGACTTCAGAAGGAGGAAACTGGGTGTCCATGAGCCAATTGTCATCAGAGGATTAGACGTGGAGGTAATTCCTCGGTCTTATCATTTCAGAGGACCTGTCCTGGGCGAGGCACGTAAGTGCAATTAAGAAGAAAGCATGGCTTCACTTTTCCTTCCTTAGGAGTTCGTGAAGATTCAGCATGATATCTAAAACTTTGACGAACTTCTATAGATGTGCAGTGGGGAATGTATTGACTGGCTGTATCTCAACCTGGTATGGAAACACCAATACCCATGGATGGAAAATCCTACAAAAAGTGATGGTTATGTCCCAGTCCATCACAGATAATGCCAGCATTCCTTCCCCAGTACTGAGCACATCTACTCACAGCGTTGTTGCAGGAAAGCAGCATCCATCGTCAGGGACCCCCACCACCCAGGTCACATTCTCATCTCGCTGCTGACATCAGGAAGAAGGTACAGCAGCCTCAGGACTCACACCACCAGGTTTAGGAGCAATTTCTACCCCTCAGTCTGCAGGCTCTGGAAACAAAGGGGATCACTTAATTCAACTTCATTTGCCCTTTCACTGAAATGTTTCCACAACCTATGGGCTCACTTTCAAGGACCCTTCATGTCATGTTATCAATATTTATTGTTTATTTATTTATTATTATTATTTATTTCTTGTTGTATTTGAACAGTCGGTGGTCTTTTGCACACTTGTTGAATGCCCAGTTGATGCAGTCTTTCATTGATTCTATTATGGTTATCATTCTATTGTGGATTTATCGAGCATACCTGCTCGAAAATGAATCTCAGGGCTGTATACCATGAAATATATATACTTTGATAATAAATTTACTTTGAACTATGAACTTTGAACTTTAAATGCAGAAACTTCTGAAAATACTCAATGGGTCAGGCAGCATCTGTGGGAAGAGAAATAGTTAATATTTCAGGTCTGGATCCTTCATTAATTAGGGGGGATGAGTTCAAGAGCCACATAATAATGTTGTAGCTCCATAAAACTCTAGTTAGATCACACTTAAAGCACTGAGGAGGATTGAGATATCGAGGCGAATGCCGAAGGCGAGTGAGAGTTCAGTGCCAACTGCCTTCCCCTTTGATCGCTGCCGAGAAGGAGACTGGGAGCGGCCTATTGCCTGTTGTAGTGCGGCTCGCTGTGGCAGGTAGGTGGGCCTCAGAACTCATGTGGTGTCTCTCTCTTTGTTACCGTGGTTCTGTGTTTATGGATTGGACTATTGCGTTGATGGACGGTGGAATTTTTCAGACCTATGGTTTTTATAATCTGTGTTTTTCACCCATTTCTTTCTGTTTTGTTGGGCGAGGGGAGGGGGTTTGACGTTGATGTTCTTATTCCATTTTGTGTGGCGGGAGGGGGTTTTGGGGTCGATGTTCTTGTTCTGTTTGGTGTGGAGGAGGCAGTTTGGGGCATTGATGATCAGGATCTTGTTCTTTTCTGTGTATGGAGGGAGTTTGATGTTTCTCTCTGAATGACTTTCATGTTCTTTCTTTGTTTTGCGGCTATCTGGAGAAAACGAATCTCAGAGTTGTATATGGATACATACTTTGATAATAAATGAACCACTGAGCCCTTTGAAACTTTGAACTTAGAATATTATGTTCAGTTCGGATCCCCTCATTATAGGAATAATGTGAAAGCATTAGAGACGGTGCAGAGAAGATTTACCAGGATGTTGGACTGGATTAGAGAGCTCATCTTACGAAGAAAGCTTAGCGGCTAGGGATCTTCTCTTTAGAGCGAAAGAGGATGAGGGGTGACTTGATAGAGGTCTACATTACTAATAGATTACACAGCCAGTGCCTTTTTCCCAGGATGGAAATTTTAAGGTGATTGGAGGGAAGTATAGTGGGATGTCAGAGTTAGGTTTTTTACGCGGAGGTGGTGGGTGTGTGGAATGCTCCAGCGGAGGAGATGGTAGGGGGAGATACGTCCGTTCATTATGTGCTGTATGTATGACTATGACCATGATTGTTCTTGGCAAAGCTTTGTCATTGCCTTCTTCTGGGCAGCGTCTTTACAAGATGGGGTGACCCCAGCCATTGTCAATACTCTTCAGAGATTGTCTGCCTGGCATCAGTGGTTGTATAACCAGGACTTGTGATATGCAGCAGCTGCTCATATGACCAAACTTCCATGGCTTTACATGACCCTGACCGAAGGGCTAAGCAGGTGCTACACCCTACCCAACAGAGATCTGCAGGCTAGCAGAGGGAAGGAGCACCTTATACCTCCTTTGGTAGAGACATATCTTCACCCCACCACCCTCGCATTTTACCCTAATTTTGTGTATCCCTATCAAATCTCCCCTCATCCCCCTGCACTGCAGAGGAAGTGATTGAGACAGATAAATTGACAACACCTAAGAGACACTTTTTGACAGGAACATGAGTAAGGAAGGTTTTGTGGGATATGGGCCAAATGGGAGCAGATGGGATGGAAATCTTGGCTGGCATGGGCCAGTAGGAGTGCGGGTCCTGGTCCAGCTCTATGTCTCTACGAGATCAGTATCAATTTGATGGTTGGGAAGCCATCATCAAAACACTTCTTTGTTATGGAAAAGGCCCTTGGTAGATGGATGTTGTTTTTGAACTCTCAGGGAAATTTGTGCTGTGCCTATTAATCACTTGTTCACTCCATATTGTGTTTCAGTCACATTCTGGAAACTGTGTCATATGCAGTCAAAAACCTCGATTTCTTGCTTGAAGGAAACACAGATTTTAATAGGCCACTTTGCATTGTTTGTTAAGCATCTCAAATATGGTTTTACGATAATAGTTCTGTGCATTAACTTCTGGTACAAATCATTTCTGAGTACATAGCCTTATTGATTGGCAAGCTTGAATGCAGAACGGTGGAGCACTTACACTATGCAACCACTGTTGTAATTATCAGTTGCAAAAGCCAAATATTTTGCGGCTCAGGAATTCGTTGCTCATTCCTCGGTTGTCCTTATCCCACGGGGGACAGACAAACAGCTTGAACCCCTCTCTGCCTCGCACTACAGCCAGCAGGTGAAGCGAAACTCCACAGCCGGTCTATCCAATAACCTAAACTGGGAAAATGGGAAATTCACTGTCAAGATCTTCTTTACCCCTTGATTAGAAAATCCTTCTCTCCCCCACCCCCAACTGCTGTTGCCTTCCACAGAAGCCACAGACAACTGGAAAATAAAGTCAGCATGTGAATGATTAAACTTCACTGGAATTATATTCAACCAGCTATACTTTGGATGAGTGTGTTTGGAAAATTGTATTCACTCAAAGATTATTTTGAAAGGTTTTGAAATTTTTAAAGGAGAAGTATTTTGTGTAGGGTTAGGGTGACAATGTAATGGTCTAAAGAAGATAGCTGGACAAATTGGTGAAAAGCTACATCAATTGTATTTGCTCAGGATTGTATACTGCACACATACTTTGATAATAAATGTATTTTGAATCTTTGAAATGCATCATTCTATATCAATGACCAATACAACGCAAGGATTGTGCTGGGAAGAGCCCAGAAGAGTTGCCGTGCTTCTGGTGTCAATACAGTATGCCAACAATTTACTAATCCCAACCCATCGATCTTTGAGCACCCGGGGGAAACCCACGTGGTCATGGAGAGAACATAAAAACTCCTTACGGAGGGTGGTGAGAATTGAAACATGATCGGTGATCACCAGCTCTGTAAAGAGATAAACATTGTTTATGCAGATCAAATCATTCCACAGTGGATTGAGCGAGAATAAGGTAAAAGAATAATATGCCGGCTGTCTGTCATGTCCGATGATGTCTTATCCCCTTCCCCCCAGCTTTTTATTCAAGCATCTTCCCCCCTTTCTTCTCAGTTCTGAAGAAGGGTCTCGGCCCTTTTTCCCATAGGTGCTGCCTGATGCTGAGCTCCTCCAGCATTTTGTATGCGTTGATTCAGACCTTAAACCAGTGCCGGTTGATAGCAGAGTGCCAACAGCCCTGTACTTTCTGACCCGTTTTATAATTCTTACCCTTATACTGAGCCCTCTCCATTACATCAGTCCTTCCTGCCTCTGACTGTCCTACAGCCCCATAACCTTCTCCTCTCTGCACTCCTCTGGCCCTGATCTCATAACATCATGAGGGTCATCTGAAAAAGTTACAGTCTCATCTTGTGGAGGAACCTAGAACTTAGGGTCACGGTTTAAAAATAATGGGTCACCACTTTAAGACAACAAAGAGGGGAATATTTTTCTCTCAGAGGGTCATAAGTCGTTGACCTCTCTTCCTCAAAGGGTAGTGGAAGGAGATACTTCAAATGTTTTTATGGCAACGATGGGTAGTTTTGTTGTAAGAAAAGGTGTGAAAGGTTGCTGGGGGTAGATAGCAACAAGAAGCTGAGACTGACAAATTAGGCCATTTGTCCCGTTGAGTCTGCTCTGCCACTCAATCATGGCTGATCCTGTTTTCCCCTCCTCATCCCCACTCCCCAGCCTTCTCCCTGTAACCTTTGAGGCCGTGTCCAGTCAAGAACCTATCAAGCTCTGCCTTAAATACACCCAACAACCTGCCCTCCACAGCTGCATGTGGTAATAAATTCCTCAAATTCACCACCCTTTGGCTAAAAGAATTTCTCTGCATCTCCGTTTTAAATGGACACCCCTCTATCCAATCAGCCAATCATGTGGCTGCAACTCAATACATAAAAGCATGCAGGCATGTTCAAGAGGTTCAGTTGTTGTTCAGACCAAACATCAGAATGGGGGAAGAGATGTGATCTAAGTGACTTTGACCGTGGAATGATTGTTGGTGCCAAACTGCTGAACTCTTGGGATTTTCACACAGAACAGTCTCTAAAGCAGGGGTTCCCAACCTGTGGTTTGCCCACTCCTGGCTTAACGGCATTGATCTATGAAAATGGTTGTGAATGCCTGCTGTAGAGCTTACAGAGAGTGGTGTGAAAAATATAATCTAGTGAGTGGCAAATCTGTGGTCAAAAATGCTTTGTTAATGAGTGAGACTAGAAGAGAATAGCCAGATTGGTTCAAACTGACAGGAAGGCAACAGTAACTCGAATAACCATATATTACAACAGCGGTGTGCAGAAGAGCATCTCTGAATGTACAATGTGTTGCACCTTGAAGTGGATGGGCTACAGCAGCAGAAGACCACAAACATACACTCAGTGGCCACTTTATTAGGTACAGGAGGTAGCTAATAAAGTGACCACTGTGTTGGTCGTGAAATATGTCTTGTGGCAACAGTACAGTGCAATGCATAAAATATACAATAAATTACAATAAGAAATATATATTAAAGAGATAAATAAGTAGTGACAAGGCAAAAATATTGAGGGCTCATTGTCCGTTCAGGAATCTGAACATTAGAAGTGAGAGGATCAATGTCGGAGGCCAAAGATCGGAAATTCTTTTCCCTAAACCTTTCTATTTCTCTCCACATTAAAGATGCTCCTTAAGCTTCACCCTGGACCTGTCGCTGAATGCTGTCGGCACCGACGCAAAAACAACCGACTTCTTTGCGAGTAAAAATCCAGGACGCTTCCTCAAGTTAAACACAGCAGCTACTGAGAACGCACTAAGCTGACAGGTCAGACAAACCCGCTGAATCCACAGAGCATCAAAAGACGATTGCATATTAAATAAGTAATGAAGCCTTGGCTGCAGGCATTTTATTTTGCAAAGAAAATTGATCTGCAAGGGCTTTTCTGCATTGTATAGATTATATAAGCTATCTTATGTATTTATAGTTATTGTGTTTTCTTATTATTGTGTTCTTTATCTTATTGTGTTTTATTGTGTGCTGCATCAGATCCAGAGTAACAATTATTTTGTTCTCCTTTACACTTGTGTACTGGAAATGACATTAAACAATCTTGAATCTTGATCTTGATCTTGAGTTTGTGACTAGATTCTAAACAGTCATAGAGTCATACAAGTGATAGTGGTTTGGGAAAATTTTGGGCTTGCAAATTTAATTGCATAACACTTGAATTTCACCGGTTAATTTGAAGCTGGAGTTTTGGGGTCAGTCACAACGTGAATTTTAATGGCTATTTTATTGCAATCCGAAGCCTAATGGCCTCTGGGTATTCATGCATGCAATCTGGAAGCATAACAGCTTGGTACGACAACTGCTCTGCACGTGACCGCCAGACACTGCAGAGGACTGTGGCCACAGCCCAGCACCTCATAGAAACCAGTCTCCCCTCTATGGACTCTGTCTATACTTCTCACTGTTTCAGTAAAGCAGCCAACATAAACCAAATACCCTGCCCAGCCTGAACATTATCTCTTCTCCTCTCTCCCATCAGGCAGAAGATACAAAAACCTAAAAGCACCTACGTCTAGCCTCAAAGAGAGTTTGTCAAACTTTTGAATGGACCTCCTGAATGATAAGACAGACTCTTGACCTCACAATCTACATCATTATGATCTTGCTCCTTATTGTTTACCTGCACTGCATTTTCTTTGTTGCTGTTACACTTTATTTTGCCTTCTGTTATTGTTTTACCTTGTTCTACCTCAGTGCACAGTATGATGATTTGATCTGTATGTCATCGTGGCTATCCCTTGAGGTTGAGGATGATGGTCTTCGTTCCGTTGATCTACTTATGGGCTTTCAAGTGACTTATGAGTCCAATCTTGGCTTTGAAAGTTCTTCCGCATTCAGGACAGGTAGTTCCAGATGGCAGATCGGGCTTTGGTTGTTGCTGCCTCTCTTTCCATTTTCTTCTCTTTTCTTCCAATTCTGCACATCTGTTGGCTTCAAAAGTTGCTGTTCCTTCTCGGATGATGGCTAGCCAGAGTCTCCTGTCCTTAGCATTGGTTTCCCAATTGTTGATGTCGATGTTACATTTCTTCGTGTTGGCTTTTAAGACGTCTTTGAATCTCTCCTGTTGTCCGCCTCTTTTACGTTTGCCTTCTATAAGCTGGGAGTAGAAGATTCGTTTCGGCAGACGTTCGTCTTTCATCAGAACAACATGACCGCTCCATCTTAGTTGGTTCTTGATGACGTAGGCTTCAATGCTTGTTGCTTTTGCTTCACTTAGCATGCTGACGTTGGTTCTTCTATCTTCCCAGCTGATATTTAAGATCGTAAACACAAAATAATCTGCAGATGCTGGGGTCAAAGCAACACTCACAACACGCTGGAGGAACTCAGCAGGTTGGGCAGCATCCTGACAAAGGGTTCCGGCCCGAAACGTCGACCGATCTTTTCCATGGATGCTGCCCAACCTGCTGAGTTCCTCCAGTGTGTTGTGAGTGTTGATATTTAAGATGTTTCGAAGAAAGCGTTGATGGAACTTTTCAAGTGCCTTCAAATGTCGTCGGTATGTTGGCCAGGTTTCTGTATGCATCAGAATGTTGGGATTACCACTGCTTTGTACACTAACATTTTGGTGTCTGTTGGGATGTCACGATCATGAAAGACTCTTGTTCGGAGATGTCCAAAATAATAATGTGCAAGACAAGCTTTTTGTGTCTTGGTATATGCGACAATAATAAGCCAATACCAATGTCAATGGCAATATTCCAAGATTAATCTAACCCTCCCTTCCTACAGAACCCATAGGCCGCTGATTTTCTCTATCCATTTGCCCTTCTAACAGTCTTTTAAATGCTGCTGACGTGTCACTATTACAGGCAGTGTTTTGCAGACACCTGCCACTCTCTGTGTAAAAAACCTACCTCTGATGTTTCCTCTAAAATCTCACCCACTCACCTCGAGTGTTGGACATTGCTGCCCTGGGAAAAAGGTGCTGGCTATCCACTTTACCTATGCATCTTATCACCTTGTATACCTCTACCACTATGCACATCTACAAAAAGTGCCGTCACGATAAAATAGTATCTTCATCAAGGGTCCCCATCTTCCAGGCCATGCTTTCTTTTCACTGCTGCCGTCAGGAAGGAGGTACAGGAGTCTTAGGTCCCACACCAGCAGGTTCAGGAAGAGTTATTACCCTTCACCAACAGGCTCCTGAATCAGGTGGGTAACTTCACTCACCCTGACACTGAACTGATTCCATAACCCATTGGTTTACTTTCAAGGACTCTACAACTGACGTTCTCTCTCTCCCTTGATGCTGTCAGAGGTTGGCCCTGAGGCAAGGTCTAACCTATGCAGTTTGTGGATTGTCAACTCTAATTCATGTTTAAGATATGTTCTAGTTTCTGGTCGCTCCTTTGTTTCTGTTGCTACTTTCGGGCAATTTTTGAATAAGTGTGGCGTGCAAATGACAAACACGGAACTGAACTGAAATATGCCTTTTGATTTTATGCTTTATACTCTGTATTTTTGCTCTGTTTTTTGCTTCCATTTGTGCAATTTGTTCTTTTTTTGCGTGTGGGTCTGATGTTTTTTTCTTGAACGGTTTCCATGGTGTTTCTTTGTTTTCATGGCTGTCAGTGGGGAAGACGAACCTCCGGGTTGTATACTGCACACATACTTTGCTAATAAGTTTACTGCGAATCTTTAATTCCTTTATTATTATCATTTAGTTTTTTATCTTTCTTGTATTTGCACAACTTGTTGTTTCTTGCACATTGCCTGCTTGTCTGTGTGCAGCTTCTCATTGATTCTATTGTATTTCTCTGTATCTACTGGGAATGCCCGCAAGAAAACGAATCTCAGGTAGCATATGGTGACATATATGTACCTTGATAATAAATTTATTTCGAACTGAACTCAAGTGTCTCTCCTCATCTTTCACTCTAGAAAACACCATCTGAAGAATAAAGGAGCGCCAGATGGGAAAAAGTAGTGGTGTAGATTAATCTGACAATCAAAACCAATCCTTGAATATTTTAGAGCAAAAATTACCCTGCACAAAGCCAAGTTTTTCATCAAAGACTTAGCAAGAGAATGTGACAACATGGTCAAGGCAGGGTGATGAGAAACTCCTATAAGTGGCACGGTACAAAAGATGGAATTACGAAGGCAGTTTCAGAGTTCTGTATTGTACAAAGGACCTCAGAGACCTTAAAGAGTGTTATTGGCACGGTGCTTAAAATACATTTACACACAGCACTTTTCCAATTACTTTTACAGCAGATTGACAGGGTTAGAGAAAGTAATTTACGAGGCCTTTGGTACTCCAGGGTAAGTATTTTACCCTTAGGGATAATTTTAAAGATCTTTGCAATCTTCTCCTCCATTCAAATTGGACTCTTGGTGGAGAACTTGGTAATGTTCTTCTGACCTTTTGTGTATCGTGTTCCTTTTCTTCCCTCGTCAGTCTTTTCAGATCTTTTTTTTTTATCCTGCTCTCAAATAATGCAAGGAGAAGTGAACTTTGTAGCTACCTGTGTCCTCGTGAATGACCTTTGTTAGAAGTTGGCCTCAGACGGTTGTTTGGAAATAAGTGACCCCAGCTAGGGAAAATATATAATTTCTATTGTCTTCATGTAACTTTAGTTTATTTATTTATCTGCAGATTAGTCATGGTAACAGGCCATTATGGCACAACGAGCCATGCGAACAATTAACCTACGAACCCCTATGTCTTTGGAGTGTGAGAGGAAACCCGCGTGGTCATGGGGAGAATGTACAAGCTCCTTACAGACAGTGGAGAGAATTGAACACGGGTTGCTGGCACTGCAGTAGCATTACACTAAGTGTGCTGTCCAACTATTTATTCGATAGATTGGTATAAACTTGCACTGGCACAGATAGTTGGCTCCAAAGACTGGAGATTGGAGGTCTGATGTCTGCCAATCTGAGAGTCTGGGGGCGAGCACTGACTACTTACCCAATCAGTCGCCTTCTGCCTCACCCTTTGCAAGGACGGTGCCAGGACTTGAAGACCCAACTTACAGAAGAAGATTGAATAGGTTACGACTTTATTCCCTGGAATGTAGGAGGATGAGAGGAGATTTGATCAAGGTATACAAAATTCTGAGGGGGATAGCTAGGGTAAATGCAAGCAGGCTTTTTCCACGGAGGTTGGATGAGACTAGAGCTAGAGGTCATAGGTTAAGGGTGAAAGGCAAAATGTCTAAGAGGAACGAGAGGAAACTTCTTCATTCAGAGAGTGTGGAACAAGCTGATATGAAAGTGATAGATGTAGGTTCGATTTCAACACTTAAAAGAAATTTGGACAGGTAATGAATGGAAGGGGTATGGAGGGCTGTGGTCTGGGTACAGGTCGATGGGAGTAGGCAGATCAATAGATCAGCGTGGACTAGATGGGCTGAAGGGTCTGTTTCAGTGCTGTAGTGTTGATGACATCTGACTCTCACATTGACCTCATCAGCCACTTTGGAACTCTCAAAGCAAGTCACCCTCAATCCCAAGGGGCCTTCTAAGCAGCGAAGAGATTGGTAATCGCAGCAAGGTGCAGTGGTGCGTTTTCCACAGAACGTGTATCCAGAAACCATGAGTGCCTATTAGCCTTCAGGCTTTTGTATCTTCTGGCCAAAGGAAGAGTAGAGAAAAAAGAATGTCCAGGGTGGGAGGTTCTTGATTATACTGGCTGCATTACCGAATCAGCGAGAAGTATAGAGAGAGCCCGTGGCTAGTTTTGGTGATGTACTGAGCTGTGTCCACAACTCTCTGCAACCAGACAAAATGCGCAGGTCAATTCCATTGTGATGTCTTTTACATTATCGCTAACTACAGAGAATAATTGCTAGCAACACACACAAAATGCTGGAGGAACTCAGCAGGCCAGGCAGCATCCATGGAAGAAAGTACAGTCGGCGTTTCGGGTTGAGACCCTTCGGCAGGACTGGGAGTTCCTCCAGCATTTTGTGTGTGTTGCTTGGGTTTCCAGCATCTGCAGATCTTCTCTTGTCTGCGATAGAGAATAATTGCCTAGCCAGACTGGCCAAGGGGAATGATTAGATAGATTGCTGTTGTCTCCACAGGAAGAGCCGTGACCTCACTACACCAGAGACTTGGTTTCGATGTTGAGCTCAGGTACTGTCTGTGTAGATTTTGCACCTTCATCCAGTGACCATGTGGGCTTCTTCCAGGTGTTCCTGTTTCCTCAAACACCTCAGAAACTTAGGTTTGGTAGGTCAATTGGCGTCTGTAAGTTGCCTCTTGAATGTGGGTGAGTGCTAGAACCTGGGGGGTGTTATAGAACATAAAACAGTACAGTACAGGCCTTTCAGCCCATCATATTATGCCAATCATTTAACCTACTCTTAGCAAATTTCATGACATAAACGGGCGATATTAATCCTGATTCTGATTCCAATACTCATTCTGATTCTGATACTCTAACTCTCGCTCCTACATAGCCCTCAATTTTGTTATCATCCATTTGTCCGTCTAAAAGCTTCTTAAATGCCCCTAACGCATCTGCCTTTACCGTCACCCCTGGCTGCGCGCTCCATGCACCTTCCACTCTCTGTGTAAAAAGAAACAGACCTCTGACACCTCCCGTATACTTTCATTGATCCTGTTATTGTCATGGTCCGGTCCGTGAAGTCCGTATTCCGGTTCACGGTCCGGTCCATCCAACCTTGATCCAGGTTTTCCTGTCTACCCTGTTTCTGCTCTTGTTGAGCTCTAATTGAGGCAGCTGATTCTTTTTGGGGCTGGCTGCATAAATACCTCCAGAGATCAGGGTGTGGTTGCTGGATTGTTCTTGTCCTTACTCCTTGTATCCCTTCCTCTGCCTTCTGTTTCCTCGCCTGGAGCCCTGCCTTGTCTTGCCGGTAACTCTCACCTCACCTGAAGTTCTTGTCTCACCTTGCTTTGCCAGAAGCCTTGCCTTATCTTGCTGGTAACTCTCGTCTCGTCTCGCCTGCAGTCTTGTACTGGAGCCATCCTGTACCTAGCTCCCTTCCAGTCCCTTGCCTCTGCCCAGGTAAGCCAGGCCGTCTTGCCATTACCTGCAGTTGGTTCTGTCCCTTCCTGTCCCTTGCCTCCGTCTGGTAAGCCAGGCCGTCTTGCTGTTACCTGCGGTTGCTTCTGCCCCTTTCTGTCCCTTGCCTCCATTGGGTGGTGATCCACGCCCTGCTCAGGAGGAGTCTCCTGCCAAGCCAAGTCTCCAGCCTCCTGCCTGAAGGCTCCAGCCTCCTGCCTGAAGGCTCCAGCCTCCTGCCTGAAGACTCCAGCCTCCTGCCTGGCCTCAAGCCTGAAGACTCCAGCCTCCTGCCTGGCCTCAAGCCTGAAGACTCCAGCCTCATCCTGCCTGCCTGCCAAGCCTCGTCCTCGCCTAGTGCTGGGGTCCAAGCCAGAGGCAAGACCCAGGTACTGGGTCCTTGTCCAGTCTCTGGCTCGGAGTCCAAGCCCAGGCTCCTAGCTCTCTTGTCCAGTCTTGTTCCAGGTTCCTGGTTTTCCTGTCCATGTCCTTGCCATCGCCCTGTATCCTAGTCCTGTCCCTAGTACTTCAGTGTCTGTGTCTTGCACTTGGGTCCGTTCCCAGCCACCTGACGTATGACAGTTACAGTTGCTATTCTATAGATTTGCTGAGTATGCCCAAAGGAAAATGAATCTCAGGGTTGTTTATCTGTACTTTGATAATGACATTTACTTTGTACTTCAGTTGAGTGTATATTGGTGGTTGCTGGTCAACTACACACTTACCCATTACACCAGTGAATAGAGCTGATGGTCAGCAGAGTCTCAATGGCCGTTACCCTGCTGTCTCCCTCCAGGACTTGAAATGTTGAGGAAAACCTGCGGACATGGGAAACGAGTGCCACTCCATTTTACCAGAAGACTGAGACACAAGAGCCGAATTAGGCTGGGGAGCCCATCGAGTCTGTTCCCCCACTCCACCATGGCTGATTTATGGACCTTCTCAACCCATTCTCTTGCTTTCTCCCCGCAACTTTTGATACACTTATTAATCAAGAAAGTGCTAACCTCCACTTTAAATATACCCAATGACTTGGCCTCCACAGCCATTTGTACAAAGAATTGCATAGATTCACCACCTTGCTTCTAAAGAAATTCCTCCTCAGCTTTGTTCTACAGCAGGGTTTCCCAACCTTTTTTAAGCCATTGACCCCTATCAGTAACCAAGCTGTCCATGGACTTCAGGTTGGAAACCCCTGTGCTAAAGGGACTCCCTTGTATTCTTAGGCTGTGCCCTTTGGTCCTAGACTCCCCCACTATAGGAAACATCCTCTCCATGTCCACTCCATCTAGGCCTTTCAATATACAAAAGGTTTCAATGAGACTGAGGCTTTCAAGAGGACTAGAATATAAAAGCAAGGATGTAATTCTGAGGCCTTATAAAGTACAGGTGAGGCCTCATTTGGAGTACAGTGAGCGGTTTTGGGCCCCTTGTCTTAGAGAGGGTTCAAAGGAGGTTCATGAAAATGATTCCAGGATTGAACGACTTGTCATGTGAAGAGTGTTTGATGGCTCTGGGCCTGTATTCACTGGAATTCAGAAGAATGAGGGATGACCTAATTGAAACCTATCCAATGTTGAAAGGCCTCGATAGGGTGCATATGGAGAGGATGTTTCCTATGGTGGGAGAGTCTAGGACCAGAGGACACATCCTTGGAATAGAGCGGTGTCATTTTAGAACGGAGATGAGGAAGAATTTCTTCATCCAGAGAGCGGGGAATCTGTGGAATTTGTTGCCACAGGCAGCTGTGGAGGCTAAGTCTTTACTATTATTTAAGACAGAGTTTGATAGATTTTTGATTGGTCAGGGCAAGAAGGGATGTGGGGAGAAGGCAGGAGAATGGGGCTGAGGGAAAATGGATCAGCCATAATGAAATGGTGGAGCAGACTCGATGGACCAGGTGTTTTAATTCAGCTCCTATACCTAATGGTCTCATGGAGATACCCCTCCATCCCGACTCTTCTAAACTGCAGCAAGTACAGGCCCAGAGCACCACCCCTTTCTAAAATGCCATTTCCAGATGTTCCAAGCCCATTGTGCTGACAGAGATCCAAAGAACAAGTAACAGAACAGAGAAGGTGAGACTGAGGGTTTACTTTACACCTGTAACTAGTGAGCTCGGAAGGCACAGCAGAATAACAATAGTGAGGCACAAACAATAGGCAGTCAGCTCAGAAAGCCAACACCAAAGCCCAAGGCAACTGGATCAGGTAATCTATCAAAAGCAACCCTGGAAGGAGAGAATGACTGATTGTGACACTCCTCCGCAGGAATTCACTTTAACATTGCCTTCCTTGGCCACGACGTGCAGAAGTACTGTATTTTTGTTGCTCTGTGTTAGCATTCGTGATCTGTGTAAGTGCCTTGGGTGGCAACTACAGTGCTGTGATTATCAGCTTACACACCTGCATTATTTAGGGAAAAAAAGTGCTGACACTGGAAGTTTACAGGGTCATTTTTCATTAGTAAAGGAGCTGAAACCATAATTGTCCTTCAGTCAAATGTGTTGCTACTACTTTGTCATATCTGGAGCCTTATGAAACTGAAGAAGGGTCTTGGCCTGAAACGTCAACTTTTTTACTCTTTTCCATAGATGCTGCCTGGCCTGCTGAGTTCCTCCAGCACTTTGAGGTGTTGCTTTGGATTTCTAGCATCTGCAGACTTGTATTGGGGTAATTGTTTGTGAGCTTCACCCAGTTGAACCCCTTGGCAGTAAGCCCATGTCTATCGCTATATTCTTGCATAAAGGACCCATGACTAACTTCTGAGCAACACACACAAAATGCTGAAGGAACTCAGCAGGTCAGGCAGCATTTAAACCTCTCCATAGAAGCTGCCTGACCTGCTGAGACTCGTGAAACTATCAGGGTAACTGTTAGGGAATTTTACCCAGCTGAACCCCCTTAGCCGTAGGTCACTTCTGTCGCCATCTTCTTGTCATAGTACCTGTGGCTAATTTCTGAGCAACACATACAAACTTCTGGAAGAACTCAGCAGGTCAGTCAGCATCTATGGAGAGAAATTATCTAAGGAAAGATGTGCTGGCACTGGAGAAGGTTCACCTGAATGATTCTGGGAATGAAAGGGTTGACATATGAGGAGCATTTGATTGCTCTGGGCCTGTACTCACTGGAGTTTAGAAGAATGAGGGGGGAATCACATTGAACCCTATTGAAAGGACCAGATAGTGTGGACATGAAGTGGATGTTTCCTATAGTGGGGGACAACCTCTCCCTCAATGTTGCAAAAATCAAAGGAGCTGGTTGTGGATTACAGGAGGAATGGAGATGGGCTAACCCCTATTGACATCAATGGATCTGGGGTTGAGAGGGTAAACAGCTTCAAGTTCCTCGGCATCCACATCACCGAGGACCTCACGTGATCTGTACACACCAGCTGTGTGGTGAAAAAGGCACAACAGTGCCTCTTTCACCTCAGACAGTTGAGGAAGTACCTCCCTTAATCGCAGGACTCTGCAGAAAGTGGTGCGGACAGCCCAGCACATCTGTAGTTGTGAACTTCTCATGATTCAGGACATTTACAAGGGCAGGTGTGTAAAAAGGGCCCATAGGATCACTGGGGACCCAAGACATCCCAACCACCATCTATTCCAGCTGCTACCATCTGGGAAGCAGTACTGCGGCATAAAAGCCAGGACCAACAGGCTCCGGGACAGTTTCTTCCACCAGGCCATCAGACTGATGAACTCACACTGACTTAAGTATACTCTATGTTGCATTGACTAATTTATTTATTATAAATTACTATAATTGCACATTGCACATTTATATGGAGATATAACATAATTATTTTTACTCCTCATGTATGTGAAAGGTGAAAGAAATAAAGCCAATACAAATTCTAGGACCAGAGGGCACAGCCTCAGAATAGAAGAAAGTTCCTTTAGAACAGAGATGAGGAGGAATTTCTTTCACCAGTGGTTGGTGAACCTGTGGAGTTCATTGCTATGGACAAGTGTGGAGGTTAAGCCATTGGATATACAGTAAACACGAGGAAATCTGCAGATGCTGGAATTTCAAGCAACGCACATCAAAGTTGCTGGTGAATGCAGCAGGCCAGGCAGCATCTCTAGGAAGAGTCGACGTTTCGGGCCGAGACCCTTCGTCAGGACTAACTGAAGGAAGAGTTAGTAAGAGATTTGAAAGTGGGAGGGGGAGATCCGAAATGATAGGAGAAGACAGGAGGGGGAGGGATGGAGCCAAGAGCTGGACAGGTGATTGGCAAGAGGGATATGAGAGGATCATGGGACAGGAGGCCTAGGGAGAGAGAAAGGTGGGGGGGGAGCCCAGAGGATGGGCAAGGGGTATAGTGAGAGGGACAGAGGGAGAAAAAGGAGAGAGAGAAAAAGAATGTGTGTATATAAATAACGGATGGGGTACGAGGGGGAGGTGGGGCATTAGCGGAAGTTTGAGAAGTCAATGTTCATGCCATCAGGTTGGAGGCTACCCAGATGGGATATATGGTGTTGTTCCTCCAACCTGAGTGTGGCTTCATCTTTACAGTAGAGGAGGCTGTAGATAGACATATCAGAATGGGACGTGGAATTAAAATGTGTGGCCATTGGGAGATCCTGCTTTCTCTGGCGGACAGAGCGTAGATGTTCATCCTCTGGGCTTCCCCCCTCCCCCTTTCTTTCTCCCTGGGCCTCCTGTCCCATGATCCTCTCATATCCCTTTTGCCAATCACCTGTCCAGCTCTTGGCTCCATCCCTCCCCCTCCTGTCTTCTCCTATCAGTTCGGATCTCCCCCTCCCCCTCCCACTTTCAAATCTCTTACTAGCTCTTCTTTCAGTTAGTCCTGACGAAGGGTCTCGGCCCGAATCATCGACTGTACCTCTTCCTGGATATACAGTATGTATTTAAAGTGGGGGTTGATAGCTTGACTAATAAGGGTGTCCAAGGTAACGGGGTGAAGGCAGGAGAATGGGGTCGAAGGGGATAAAGTCAGCCATGATAGAACGGTGGAGCAGACTTCATGAGCCAAATGTCCTGATTCTGCCCCTTTGTCTTAGAGTCTCTCGATAGATGCTGCCTGACCTGCCGAGTTCCTTCAGCTTTCTGTGTGTGATGCTTTGGATTTCTAGCATCTGCAGAATTCCTTGTATTTATGACTAATTTCTTTTAGTTCTTCCAAGTGCAGTAACAATGGTGTGAGCAACTGTGCTGGATGATGAGAAAACAGTCCCCGCTGTGCCTTAAACTAACGACTGGCTTGAGTTCAAACCCCTTGACAAAAGCAGGCTTGGAAAAATGGTTAGAAATGTAGGATAAACAGCAGTTTTACAGAGACATGTCAGCAGCTGACACAGAAATCACTTCCTTTTAATGCAAAAACTATCGCATAGAATATTTATAGTTAAAAGTAAATTTATTATTGGGGACATAGATGACTCCCTGAGATTCATTTTCTTGCGGGCATTCACCGTAGATACAAAGAGGTACTATAGAATCAGTGAAAAACTACACGCAAAGATGGACAATGAACCAATGTACACAAGATGACCAACTGTAATTGCAACCAATCAATCAATCAGTAAAATTGAGAACGTGAGTTGTAGAGTTCTTCAAAGTGAGTTGATGGACCTTTCAGTGTTCAGGTGAGTGAAGTTTTTTTTTAAATTTATTGAGACATCAGGCAGAATAGGCCTTTCTGGCCGTCCGAGCTGTGTTACCCAGCAACACCTGATTTAACCCCAGTAGGGCAATTAACCTACTAACCAGTACGTCTTTGGATTGTGAAAGGAAATGGGAGAACCCAGAGGAAACCCACGCAGTCTCAGGGAGAATAACATAAGAAACAGGAGCAGAAGTCGGACATCTGGCCCTATTGAGCCTGCTCCACCATTCGATAAAATCATGGCTGATCTGGCCATGGACTCATCTCCACCTACCCACCTTTCCCCCACAACCCTTAATTCCTTACAAGCGCCTTACAAGCAGTGGCAGAAAACGAACCCGGCTCACTGGTGCTGTCAAGTGTTGCGCTAACCACAACGCTAAATTATCCACGCTGGTTCTGATGATTGCGGGGTAATTACTGTCCCTGACCTGGTGGTGATGGTGCTAAGGCTCCTGTACGGGGTAATTACTGTTAATTACTGTCCCTGACCTGGTAGTGATGGTGCTAAGGCTCCTGTACCTCCTTCCTGACGGTAGCAGGAGAAGAGGGCAAGGCCTGGATGGTGGGGCGCTGCTTTCTTGTGGCAGTGTTCCTTGTGAATACTGTAACCAGAAGGAATCTAAGCATTCTAAATAGCACTGACAACACGCTGGAGGAACAAGAGGTCGGGCAGCATCCGTGGAAACGATGAGTCGATGTTTCAGGCCAGAACCCTTCGTCAGGACTGAAGAGGGAAGGGGCAGAGGCCCTATAAAGAAGGTGGGAGGAGGGTGGGAAGGAGAAGGCTGGTAGGTTGCAGGTGAAAAACCAGTAAGGGGAAAGATAAAGGGGTTGGGGAGGGGAAGCAGGGAGGGGATAGGCAGGAAAGGTGAAGAAGGAATAGGGGAAAACACAATGGGTAGTAGAAGGAGGTGGAACCATGAGGGTGGTGATAGGCAGCTGGGGGAGGGGCAGAGTGACATAGGGATAGAGGAAGGGAGGGTGAGGGAATTAGCAGAAGGTGGAGAATTCTATGTACCTCTGCTCCTTCCCTCTACAGTCCCCCCACCATCTTTATAGGGCCTCTGCCCCTTCCCTCTACAGTCCTGACGAAGGGTTCCGGCCCGAAACGCTGACTGATCGTTTCCACGGATGCTGCCCGACCTGCTGAGTTCCTCCAGCGTGTTGTCAGCGTTGCTTTGACCCCAGCATCTGCAGATTATTTTGCGTTCCAAATAGCACTGCATTTTAAAACATTTAAAAGAAACTAACGGGGGTGGAGGATAGACTTTCTTTGATGTGACTGTGCAGAGATAGAAGCGATCGATTTGACAGCATTGGTGGGGGAGCCATCACAAATTCACGTCGGGCTGGCCGGCGAGTCGCAGTTGCAGCATTAATTTTCCAGCTGCCCAAGCACTAAACGCTGTGGGAATTCCAGCACTCTCCCTACGAGCATTTCACGACCGCTCAGCAGAAGAATCTTTCACGTGAGCTCGGCACTCTCACGGTGCCCGCTCCCTGCATCTGCAACGCTGATCGCGGCCCCGGAGGGACAGATTTTCCCCGACTACTCAGCCAGGGCCTCCCAGTGCGTGGACTGACTGGGGCTGCAGCATTCCTGACCTCCGACGCTATCTTGCAAGCCATTGACAGCGGCAAACGACGGGGGACTTAAACTGCCTTCCCCTTGGGACATAAAGAAACCGTTTCCAACCCAGCGAACGGCGGATTCCGCGATAAATTTATGAATGAATTCGGGTCCAGTCTTTGGATTCCAGTGGACACTCCCGCCGCAAGAGGTGCCGCGAACAGCTTGTAGGTACATTCGCTCTCTGCTTGCAGGCATGCCTTATTTGAAACAGCTGTCAGACACCAGTGTTCATTGACCAGCGGAGGAAAGGTCATATTTAAAACAAACAATGCATTGCTGACACATCAGAAAGAAGATTAAAGAACTTAGAGGAGTAATTAATTTGCTGGCAGTGTAATTTTACAGTGAAATGGAGGGTAGGGTCTTTGGGTTGTGTGCAGAGAGGGGACTCCCCTGTTCTTCTGTTCAGTGGACTGGAGACGTTGTCAGCCGTGATGCTTGCAGGTGGACAGACTGCTAAATGAGGAGCTAGGAGCCTGGGATTTCAGCCAAGGGTGAACTTCGTTCACGTTTCATTTCACTCCTCTCTTCTCTCTCCCCGCCTCTCCTGCAAGAACCCAAGAACTTGAAATTGCTCACCTTTTCCATTTCTGATCCCTCTATGAGGACAGGTGTGTGTTGCCTTGTCTTACCCTTTCTGAAGTCCACAATTAGTTCTTTAGCCTTACTGACCTAGAGTGCAAGGTTGTTGCTGCTCTCTGTCCCTCCTCACGAGATTTGCGCCGTTTCTGCAGCAGTAAAGCTGCTAGCTGGAAGGCCCACCCTGCCATTTGCTCTGTGCCTGGAGTTCTCTCAGTCTGAGCCAAGGCTCCAGTGACATTGGAAGAGGTTCCGAGTCACTGCAGGTAGGAAGAAACCCAGTGACCCGCTTTATCATTCACCATTTGTCTCCTGAGCCCACAGACCCATCTTCATGAAGCTGCCATTGCACTGAGTGAGCTTCAGCCCCGGGTCTGGCCAGCTGTGGAAGGTCTTGGGTACGGAGCTCTGCTTCTGTGGGGTGGTACTCCTATAATGCAGGACGTGAGGGCCGAGCATCGATTGGACTGCGGGAGTCAAAGCCCGATAGGTAGCCCAAGCCTGGAGACCGGAGGCTCAGAGGCTTGTCTTGGAGCTGAAGGCCTGTCTGTTGGTGTGGGTGGTTGGGAGGGAGGAAAGGGGCTTGTTTTGTTGTTCTGTGGCTCGTTGTGTTCTGCGTTGTTCTGCTGAGCGTGTTGGCCTCGCTATGTTGGCATTAGAATGTGCGACGACACTTGTGGGCTGCCCCCAGTGCTTCCTTAGGTTGTGTTGGTTGATAATGCTGTATGTTTCTATGTAAACGTGATAAATTAATCTGAATTTGAGGTCCAAAGTATCTCCAAGTAAAGATTTACAAAGGTATTGACAGGACCCAAGGATCTGAGGTATAGGGGGGAGAATGAACAGACTGGGGCTTTATTCCTTGGATCATAGAGTGGTTCCTTAAGGTTGTTATGATGGGGAGGGGGGGGCGCAGGTTAGTGTGGATAAATTCCTACTATCTACTAGATGCTCCCAATGGCTTTCGTCTCAGATCGCCTCTGGCAACCAAGTCCAGCTCCTGGCCTTCATGTGTGGTTTAGCTACTAAACCCAGAGAAGCCATTTCTACTCACACATATAGGGGTAAAAGTGGGTTCCAGCATCTTAAATCCATCTGATGGGTCTCGTCAGCCGTGGCTGGCAGCTCATCTCCACTGGTACCAAACGGAATCAGTCTCTGCCGTTCCAGTGGATTCATCAGCTGCATGGCGGGGTGGGGGCGGGGGAGGGGGTTAGCTTGCTACATGACAACAGCTTGCTCTCCGTACCGTACCGCCCTGGCTTGTGTATCACTCACATATGACCAGTTGGGCTGAAGGGACTATGACTGTGTTAGAGAGAGAATTAAAGCTGAGACGCAAAGGATTGCCAGGGTATTTTAAGAGCTGCTTGGCCGCAGTCTGGTCCTAGTGTCCATTCTGAATTACACCAACACTTCCAGTGCAGAATGGCCTTTGGATCCGGGTTAGACATGACCCAACGTCCAGTGAAGAAGAGGCAGATGGTGTGTGGGTGTCGGGGATGTGGCCAATGCAGCAACAAGTCATGAGCGGCAGCCGAGATTAACAAAGCAGCCTGGGCTTGGAAGCTGAGAACAATTATGACTTTGACCTCCGTGGGAAAGCAGTCCAACACACATGTACCCGTATCTCATGTATCAGATAAGGTCACAACCCCTGGCGAGGGCAAATGTAATCTAAGGTGTAGCCCTTTAAATGCCATGGTTCTGGTGGGACAATAACAGTGAGGCCAAAAATCTCACTGTAGAGTCATAGAAAAGTACAGCACAGAAACAGGCCCTTCAGCCCATCTATTCCATGCCAAACCATTTAAACTGCCTACTCCCATCAACCTGCACCTGGACCATAGCCGGACATACCCCTCCCATCCATGTACCTATCCAAACTTCTCTTAAACATTGAAATCGAGCTCGCATGCACCACTTGTGCTGGCAGTTCATCCACACTTCTGTGACCCTCTGAGTAAAGAAGTTTCCCTCATGTTCCCCTTGAACTTTTCACCTTTCAGCCGTAACCAATGACTCTCTAGTTGTAATCCCACCCAATCTCAGTGAAAAAGGCCTGCTTGCATTTACCCTGTGCAGGTGACTATTAGTTATGCTTTGCAGTAGTCAGAGTCATACAGTGTAGAAACATGCCGATTAGCCCAACTCCTCCCTGCCAACAGTGTAGTCCAGTGACCTAGTCTAGTCCAATCAGCCTGCATTGGGCCATTAAACCTCTCCTATCAATGTACTTAACTAGATTGCTTTTAAATATTGTTAATGTGCTCCTTCAACTGCTATTTCTGGCAGCTCAATCCAAATACACATCACTCTTTGTTTGAAGAAGTTGTCCCGCAGCCTCTAGTAAATCCCTCCCCTCTTATCTTAGAGTCCTCGATTAGTAAGGTTGTCAACAGTGATTAGGAGAAGGCAGGAGATTGGAGATAAGAGGGAAGATGAATCAGCTGTGATCAAGCGGTGGGGTGGCAGGGTGGAGATGCATCTCTACCAAAGGAGGTGTAAGGCGCTCCTTCCCTCCACTAGTCTGCAGGTCACCCTTGGGCAAGGTGTAGCACCTGCTTAGCCCCCCGATCAGTGTCACGTGAAGCCATGGGAACAGGTGGTGGATGGTCATGTGAGCATCTGCAGCAAGTTATGCAACCTCTGACACCAGGCAGACAATCTCTGGAGAGTATTGATAATAGCTGGGGTCACCCGTCTTGTAAAGACACTGCCCAGAAGAAGACAATGGCAAACCACTTCTGTAGAAAGATTTGCCAAGAACAATCATGGTCATGAGGCCATGATCACTCACATCATATGACACGGCACATAATAGTGATGATGATGGTGGAATGGTGATGCAAACTTGATGGGCCAAATGGTCTCATACTACTCCTGTAGTTTAAAACTGTCACAATGTTCTCATCAACATCTTATACACTTAGTGGCCACATTATTAGGTACTGCCTGTACCTAATAAAGTGGCCACTGAGTGTGCATTTGAAATCTTCTGCTGCTGTAGCCCATTCACTTCAAGGGTCTACGTATTGTGTGTTCAGAGATGCTCTTCTGCACACCACTGTTGTAACGAGTGGTTATTTGAGTTACTGTCGCCTTCCTGTCAGCTTGAACCAGGCTGTCCATTCTCCTCTGACCTCCCTCATTAGCAAGGTGTTTTTGCCCACAGAATTGCCACTCACTGGATGTTTTTTGTTTTTCTCACCATCCTCTATTAACTCTAGAGACTGTTGTGTGTGAAAATCCCAGGTGATCAGCAGTTTCTGAGATACTCAAACCACCCCATCTGGCACCAACAACCATTCCATGGTCAAAGTCACTTTCTTCCCCATTCTGATATTTGATCTGAACAACTACTGAACCTCTTGGCCGTGTCTGCATGTTCTTACGCAATGTTGCTGCCACATGATTGGCTAATGAGATATTTGCATTAACAAGCAGGTGGGCAGGTGTACCTAATAAAGTGGCCACTGAGTGTAAAACTGCAACGTAACTGCCCAACTCTTGCACTCAGTGCCTTGACAGATGAAAGCCAGCATGCCAAATGCTTTCTTCACCACTTTATCTGCCTGTGACACCACTTTCAGGGAGCTATACGCTTGCCCTCCTAGGATGTTCTGTTCCATGACACTCCCCTACCATTTACCGCATAAATCCTACTTTGGTTTGATCTCTCAAAATGCATTACCTCACACTTGTCTGGACTAAACTGGTGTACTTTTGTGAAGGAATAAAAATCGATGTTTCAGGCCGAGACTCTTCTTCAGGACTGTAAAGGAAGGGGAAGAATCCAGAATAAGAAGGTGGGTGAGGAGGGGGGGGAGAGGAAAGAGTACCAGATGGCAGTGATAGGTGAAGGGGAAGGAGATGGGTGGAGGAATCTGATAGGAGAGGGCAGCAGACCATGGGAGAAAGGGAATGAGAAGGGGCACCATAGGGAGATGATGAGCAGGTGAGAAGAAGAGAAGGGGTACGGGGAGTCAGAATGAGGAATGGAAAAAGAGAGAAGGGGGAGAAAAATTAGAGAAATAGAATTGAATTTTACAGAAATTCTGAGAAATGGTCAGTAGATCAGACAGTATCAATGGAAAAACAAACAGAATTTAAGTTTTAGATTGGTGCCCTTTCAAGAGGTGGGTTTGGGGGTGGTGGTGACCTCACAGCACAGTGGTTAGCAAAATGTTATTACAGTGCCAGCAACTTGGGTTCAGTTATGCTGCTGTCTATAAGGGGTTTTTACGTTCTCCCTGTGACTGAGCAGGTTTCTTCCTGGTGCTCTGGTTTCCTCCCACATTCCCAAGAGTTACAGGTTCAGGTCAGTAAGCTGTGGGCACGTCATGTTGGTTTTGAAAGCATGGCCACACTTGTGGGCTGCCCCAACACATATTCGAACTGTGCTGGTTGTTGGTGCAAAGCAACACATTTCACTCCACATTCGATATTTTGATGCACACGTGACAATTACGCTAATTTTTTTAATCTTGAGAACTGTTTATACATCAAGCCTCAAAGAAGACAGGCAACGAACACAGATCCATCAAAGTTCTCTAAACCATTCTTTACCACCCAAGCTCAACGTCAGAAAATCGCTACCACTGTAGACAGGACCTGCCGAATGGATATGCAAACTTATCTCTATAAGAGAGCAAACGACACATTTCACTGTGTGTTTTCACATGCGTGTGATAAATAAATCTGTGAGGTGCAGGTACAGTAAAAAAGCCTGCAGTAGACCAGACAACACACAGAATATAAATTGTACACAAACTATACAAGGCAGTGAAGAAAGAGAGAGAGAGAGAGAGAGAGAGAGAGAAAGAAATTAAAGACTGTGCAAGGCCAAAGTGCAAAAAAAAACAAAGACACAATCGATGATAAGCCCATGTAAATGCAAGAGGTGGTCCATAGTGTTCGATCACTGAGACAGGGTTAGGGTTGTACAGGTTGCTTCAACACTGTGCTTTGATGTTCATTTATTCGTATGTGCCATGTCATATGACGTGGATGATCATGGTCTTTCCATAATCATGATTGTACTTGGCACATTTTTCCACAGAAAAAATTGCTGTTGCCTTCTTCTGGCCAGTGTCTTTACAAGATGGGTGACCCCAACCATTACCAATTCTCTTCAGAGATTGTCTGTCTGGCGTCAGTGGTTGCATAACCAGGGCTTGTGATATGCACCAGCTTCACGTGACCCTGATCAGGGGGCTAAACAGGGGGCTTGCCCAAGGGTGACCTTCAGGCTAGTGGAGGGAAGGAACACCTTACACCTCCTTTGGTAGAGACATATCTCCACACCACCACCCATGTTTTGGTGTATGTACATATGACAAGTTAAACTAATCTTTCAAATCTTTAGGTTTTTTTGGTAGAATTGATCCTTCTTTCTCTAACATAACAAGGGATTGGCAATAAATGGTGAACTTGACCCATCTTAAAAAATGAATAATTAAATAAATACATATAGTTATTGTAGGTTCAAATGCCAAAGTAAGTTTTATTATCAAAGTACATATATGTCACCACAAGATTCATTTTCCTGTGGGCATACTCAGCAAATCTATAGCATAGAAACTATAACAGGATCAATGAAAGATCAACCAGAGTGCAGAAGACAAGAAACTGTGCAAATGGAAATATAAATAAAAAACAATAAATAACAAGTACGTAAGGCAATGAAATAGAGTCTTTAAAGTGAGATCATTTGTTGTGGAAACATTTCAATGATGGGGCATGTGAGTGTAATTATCCCCTTCTATTCAAGAGCCTGATGATTGAGGGGTAGTAAAATGTTCTTGAACTTGCTAGTGTGAGTCCTGGGGCTCATGTACCTTCTACCTGATGGCAGCAATGAGAAGAGAGCATTGTCTGGGTGGTGAGGATCTCTGATGACAGATGCTGCTTTCTTACGACAGCATTTCATGTGATGTGCTCAATGGTAAAGGCATCCGTTAGTCTTGCGAGACTATGGATCTGTGCCTGGAAAGTCTTCACACTCCAGGGCGCAGGCCTGGGCAAGGTTGTATGGAAGACCAGCAGTTACCCATGCTGCAAGTCTCCCCTCTCCACAACACCGATGTTGTCCAAGGGAAGAGCATTAGGACCCATACAGCTTGGCACCAGTGTCGTCGCAGAGCAATGTGTGATTAAGTGCCTTGCTCAAGGACACAACACGCTGCCTCGGCTGGGGTTCAAATTCATGACCTTCAGGTCGTTAGTCCAATGCCTTAACCACTTGGCCATGTGCCCACACAGTGCTCAATGGAGGGAGGGCTTTACCCGTGATGTACTGGGTCGAATCCTCTACCTTTTGTAGGATTTTCTGTTCAACGGTATTGATGTTTCCATACCAGGCCGTGATGCAGCCAGTCAATAAGTGGAGTGATTTCAAGCTGTCATTTGCACTAATCAAAGCAAAATTCTCCACAGGTCAGGTAGTAGTAAAAAATATAGTTAATGCTTCAAGTCAGTGACCATCAATCAGAATTTTGATTTCAGATTTCCACCATCTGCGGTATTGTACTGTAGGAATGATGACACCCTTTAGATCATGTGGAATGTCCACCCATTGTTGAGCTTGCGATGACCATCGGGTCATCGTTTCCAAGCTGATTAGTTTCCCATTGAGGGGTTTGGCTCTCGCTACTGGTATTTAAAGCCAATATTGTTTAGCACAGCCCAGTGGATTTCTCAGTGGGTGCCCTAAAATGCAGCCAAACTATCTGCTGGAAATGTATGTCGGAACAGCTTGACGTACATGCACAATTCGCACTAATTGTAAAATTCCTGAGATTCGATGGAATGGATCCAGTTCCTCGCTCCAAGCAGCATCGTCAACACGGGTGAAGCAACACAGGACAGTATGATGTAGGTAACTGGAGTTCTGTTTCTGCATTCGAGGAAGGGGCAGTGTTGATTCGCACTCTTCGGTTGCTTGGCTGAAATCCAAGACAAAATTGCAAAGTCTCTAAAATTCTGCCAGAGAGCGATGGAGCATTGGTGCTGACACACTCCGTCACAGAGCCCTGTGCAGTGCCTATTAAACCAAGGTAACTTCGATACCTCATTTGTATTCATATCCTTCACAAACTGCAAGAGAAAGCAAAAATAAGATACTGAAATGATGCTGATTAGTACGCAAATAAAAACTTCACTTTCACTAAAGTTCTGAAAGCACTTTTTTAAATCTTTTTTTTGCCTTTCTGATAGCAATATGTTGCTACATCTTTTTAAAAAAATTCACACATCACGGGCAGAAGCCTACCCACCATCAAGGACATATTTTCTGAAATTCGCTGGAAAAAGACCAGCAATGTCTCGAAGGATAGCGCCTACCCTGCTCATGTCCCACTCCCATCAGGGAGGAGGCTACATAGCATCCACGTCAGGACTATCAGACTCCAAAACCGTTACTTTAGCCAAGTAGCAAGGCTGATCAATACCTCCACCCACTAACCCACCACCACTACTTTATCAATTCCTGTCAGTCACCTTACGTACAGATGCTCCTGTGCCTACCATCACTTTATGTATGTACACAATCTATCTATGTATATAAGCTATCTTACGTATTTATATTTTTTGTGTTTTTTTTATTATTATCTTCTTTATATTCTTGTGCTTTTTTGGGCTACAGCAGATTCGGAGTAACAATTATTTCATTCTTCTTTACGCTTGCGTACTGGAAATAACATTAAACACTCTTGAATCTTGAAATTCCCTCCCACCTGCACTGAATTAAATCTTGTGCTGAGTTCTTTTTAGTCAACGAGAAAAGCCTCCCCAGAGGAGAGGAGATTAAAAATATGAATAAGCAGATTGGGCTGGCAGGAGAAAGGCTTGGTGTGCGATTTGTAGTCAGCTGAAGTTTCTGGGTCTCTGACGACAGGGGAAGGAGGTTTACTGTTGTCTTCACCACTGTGTGTACATGCATACACTGGCCAACCTATTCTAGTTGCCTGGATACAAGTAGGATTGCAAAGTCTCTCCAAGGGATTCTGATTCCCAGCCAGATCCTTGGAATTTCATGTTCTAGCATTTTACACTCTGAGCTGCATTGTGCAAAGATGAAGAATCACATTCTGTATAGGCCCTTCAAAGGATCTATACCTGGCTTAACATTTTAGCAAAGACTCACACTTTGAGACATTGTCACATTGAAGATAGAATTATCAGAATCAGGTTTATTAGCACTGACATGGAATTTGTTGGTTTGTGGCAGAAGTATAGTGCAAGGACATAAATAGAACTATAGAACATAGACAGAACAGCACAGGAACAGGCCACTCAGCCCACAATCTTGTGCTGAACCAGCTAAAAAGTAAATCAATAACATCCAAGCACTAATGCCTCCTACCTACACCATGTCCATATCCTTCCATCTTCCTCGTGTTTGCGTGCCTAATTAAATGTCTCTTAGAAGCCCCTGATGTATTTGCCTCTACCACCACAGCAAGCAGCACATTCCAGGCCTCGACCACTCTCTGAGCAAAAAAACATACCCTTCACATCCCCTTTGAACCTAACACTCTCACCTCCAAAGCATGCCTTCTGGTACTAGATATTTCCACCTTGGGAAAAAGATACTCCCTGTTTACCCTATCCATGCCTCTCCCAAAATTATAAACCTCTGTCAGATCTCCCCTCAGCTTTTGATGCTCCAGAGAAAACTACCCAAGTTTGTTCAATTTCTCGTTATAGCACATGCCCTCTAAACCAGGCAGCATCCTGGTCCACCTCTTCTGCCCCCTCTCCAAAGCCTCAACGTCCTTCCTATAGTGAGGTGACCGGAACTGGATGCAATACTATAAATTACAAAATTAAATTATTAATACAAACATGTGGGACAATGAGGCAGTGTTCATGGACTGTTCATAAATCTGGTGGTGGAGGAGAGGGAGCTGAGTGTGTGTCTTCAGCCTCCTTCCTGATGGTAGTAATGAGAAAGGACATGCCCCAGATGGTGAAAGTCTTCATGATGGATGCCATGCTCTTGAGGTAAGGCATTGAGAAGATGGTAGGGAAGATCTGCTCCACCGGCAGAGTTTCACACACTAAATATACTATTCGATGAGGGGTAAGATATAACTCAGAATGCATTGTGCAACGATTTGCGCAATAGACACTGTAAAATCGGAAGAAACACGCGAACAAAAACAGAATTTTCCAAATCATGTTGTTCATTGAACAGAAATTGTACACTGGGTGCTTCGCACAATAAGCTTTGATTTATACACTCAATACAGTCCACACTGAGCTGGGGTTTATTACAAAATAAATACCAAAATTGCGGGAAATACTCAGCAGGTCAGAGAGAGACAGAACTGATGTTTCAAGAGGGTTCATCATTTGCGGGTGCCTTATGTGTCAATATTTTTCGCTGCTGAAGGTTTCAAAGAAGTTCGAAGTAAATGTTTAGTAAATGTCACCATATACTACCTTGAGATTTATTTTTTGCAGGCATTCACAGTAGAACAAAGAAATACAACAGAATCAATGAAAAATACACACAAAGCCTGAATCAATGTGCAAGAGAAGGGAAACTGCAAATACAAAAAAAAACAAATAAAAATAATAAATGAATTATACTGAAAGCATGAGTTATGGAGTCCTTGAAATTGTCCATAGTTTGTGGAATCAGTTCAATGTTGAGGGAAGTTATCCACGCTGATTTGAATAGAGAGTGGCCACAGATTTGCATGCTGCGTCACTCTGTGTCTGGGCACAGCTAGCAGAGAGTTAAACTTGGAGAACACCGAGTGCATAATTATTGTATGCTGACCTGTTGTGATATGCATCCTGGAGTACTTGCAGGTGAGAAGGTGCAGAACTGAAGATCTAAAAGCCAGTGAGATTGCATTGAGCTATAAAGTTATTGTCATACTACGAGATGCTTACGATCTGTCTGCTGTGATAAAGTATAAACATACCTCAGCCAATCAGGGCTCACGCTTTGGCAAGGCTCCGCACGCACACGGAAGAAAGAGCTAACTGCTAGTTAAAGTCTTACATTGTCCAAGAGAAAGAATTTTATTTTGTAAGTAGTTCGAAGGTTTTTAAAATAAACTCTTTAAAGTTATTCCAGGTCTGTAGTAGAGCACGGAGACCTCTTGCCTGCAGAATGAAACAGGTCAGGCTCACCAGAATATTCCCAGTGTCTGGGAAAAAATTTCACTGGAAGCAATTACCGTACAAGTTCAGCTTCAGAGTTAGAGAGCATCATCCCACTCAGAATGTGTTGATAAATGACAGTGGGGATTTCTGTGCAGTCCTAGTCACACACAGAAAATCCCAAACTTACCAAAACTATAATGGGTCCTGTTTACTTCGATGCTGCCTGCCTGAAGGTCCCCCATGGAGTCCAGTAGCAGAGCTAAGACTCCCCCATCGCTTTCGCTGGAGACCACCTCCCATTCTCACTCAGTTAACAGCCCTTTGCTATCAACCTGAAATATACCGTAGATAAAAGATTAGTTTCATTTGTCACACGTACATCAAGACATACAGTGAAACGCACCATTCGCATCAGTGACCACCGGCCACAGTCCGAGAGCTGAGCTGGGAGCAGACCCCAAGCCTCACTATGCTTCTATCACCAACACAGCATTCCCGTAACTCACCCTTCAGATGTTGGAGGAAACTGAAGCACCCGGAGGAAACCCACATGGTCGCAGGGAGAACGTACAAACTCCTCACAGAGATTATTCAACCCTGGTCATGGTTACTGGCACCATTAAGTGTTACATTCGCTGCCATTCTACCATGAAGAAAGGACAAGCTTCACTCCTTTTTTAACACCGATTTTAGCTTTGCTTTACATTTATAGGGATGTATGAGGGAGTTCATCAATGAGGGAGTTAGATATGGCCCTTGTGGCTAAAGGGATCGGGGGTATGGAGGGAAGGCTGGTACAGGGTTTTGAGTTGGATGATCAGCCATGATCATACTGAATGGCGGTGCAGGTTCGAAGGGCCGAATGGCCTGCTCCTGCACCTACTTTCTATGTTTCTATGTTTATTTATAAGTTTTTCAGTCTTTATAGTTGATACTTTAAACACTATTTTCCCGCTAGTCTTTAACTACATATTTCTTCAAGATTTCGCAGATTTTGGGTCTGCTGCTAGTGGACTGTAAGAAGATCGGGCGTGGCTCTTGGAGTCTGGAGCAATAAATAGCCTGCTGGAGGATCTCAGAAGGTCGATCTGCACTGGGGGTGCGGGCGGTGAGTGGGAAAGGGATTGGTTGTCCGTGTTTTGGGTCAGTAGTCCTGATGCAGGGATTCAGCTTGAAATCAACCATACTTTCTCCCCTCCCCCCCACCCCACGCACACGCGCATGCGCAGATTTAAACGTTTTCCTCGGTGTATAGGTGTGCAGTAGAAGCCAGGATGTATAGGGTGTCCAGGGAGATGTAGCACCTCTGGTGAAGGGGCTTGTTGTGTCTATTCCAGAGCAGCTCACTCCCCTCCACACACTCAGTTCTCACCTGTGGCTCCAAGTGGCCACACCTGGTACACCAGGCAGGCTAAACCAGATGAGGGTAGCCGGTGGGCCACGTACCCCAGTGAGACAGAGACATGCCTGTCCTAGCGTGCGAAGTCCACTCCGGCAGGCTGGGCAGGTGAGATCAACAGTGAGATCCAATGACCAGGAAGGTGGTTCTGCAGCGTTCAGTGGAGAGAGAAGGGAATAACAAATCACAGAAAGCATCGTGGTCATCCACTGCAACCAAGGAAGACCCCAGTTTGTGACGCTTGTTTGTGCCACTGGACCTGGGCTTCTGAGGTCAAGAGAGTGGGACTTTCCCAATGCAACGGCTTCTACACTTTCAAAGCTCTCCTCTTTGAGTATAAGAGCAAAGAGGTCCTTCTGCAGCTGTACAGGGCCCTGGTGAGACCACACCTGGAGTACTGTGTGCAGTTTCGGTCTCCAAATTTGAGGAAGGACATTCTTGCTATTGAGGGAGTGCAGCGTAGGTTCACAAGGTTAATTCCCGGGATGGCGGGACTGTCATATGTCGAAAGATTGGAGCAACTGGGCTTGTATACTCTAGAATTTAGAAGGCTGAGAGGGGATCTGATTGAAACATGTAAGATTATTAAGGGATTGGACACGCTGGAGGCAGGAAGCATGTTCCCACTGATGAGTGAGTCCAGAACCAGAGGCCATAGTTTAAGAATAAGGGGGAGGTCATTTAGAACGGAGTTGAGGAAAAACTTTTTCACCCAGAGAGTGGTGGATATATGGAATACTCTGCCCCAGAAGGCTGTGGAGGCCAAGTCTCTGGATGCTTTCAAGAAAGAGATGGATAGAGCTCTTAAAGATAGCAGAATCAAAGGTTATGGGGATAAGGCAGGAACTGGATACTGATCGTGGATGATCAACCATGATGACAGTGAATGGCGGTGCAGACTCGAAGGGCCGAATGGCCTACTCCCACACCTATTGTCTATTGTCTATACAGGTTTCCTGTCATCGTCGGACAAGACGGAATACCATAGCCAGAATCTGGATGGGAGGGATGGGGTGGATGTGTGTGGCAGTTGGTGATGGGGATGCACTGAGAATAGAAGAGGATTAGTATAAGGGGGTGCTAGGTGACAGCACAGCCCCAGTGACATGAAGGGCCTGTTCTATTCTGTATGACTCTATAACATGAGAGAGAGCAGAGGAGAATAGCAAGAACGTGTGTTGGAAAGAGTGTTTATGACTAATTGATAGAAGGAGGAACTGTGAACAATTAATTGGTGCAGCCACTTTAGCAGTTAAATTATTTGGAATGTCTAAGCACAGTTGATCCACCATCAAGGACATCTTCAGAAGGCAGCCATCATTGAGGACCCCCACCACCCAAGACATGCCCTCTTCTCATTACTACGATCAGAGAGGAGATATAGGAGCCAGAAGACACAATCAATGTTAGGAACAGCTTCTTCCCCTCTGCCATCAGCGTCTGCCTCTGCCTTTATATACTACAAAGTATATGTATACTTTGATACTAATTTTGTTTTGAACTTTGAAGTGCCTGCAAGAAAATGAATGACGAGGTGGTATGTGGCAAGGCATACAGTACTGTGCAAAAGTCTTAGGCACATATTTATGGTTAGGGTGTCTAAGACTTTTGCACAGTACTGTATTTGTCAATGTGGAGCGGAGAGTGAGTTTGTAAATTCAGCGGGGGCAAAGGATATTGGGAATGGCGAGAGTGGGGCACCACAGAAGGGGTGTGGGACACGTGGCAGAGAAGGAGTGCCAGATGCAGGAGGTGGCACGTATGCAGACACACCCCATCTTGAGATACCAGACAAGATCATTTGATTCCAAACGATTGGCTTATTGATTATGACAGAATGTCTCTCTGGTGCTTCCCACTCCCCCGTCTTTTCCCCCCTCTCTCTTCCCCTTTTCCCAACCATGAATTGCCTCTCTCTACCCCATTCCCACTCTCAGTCCACAGTAGAGACCATTATCAAAATCAGGTTTATCATCACTCATATATAGGTCATGAACTTTGTTTAATTTTGTGGCAGCAGTA
This sequence comes from Mobula hypostoma, assembly GCF_963921235.1. NCBI lineage: Eukaryota > Metazoa > Chordata > Chondrichthyes > Myliobatiformes > Myliobatidae > Mobula > Mobula hypostoma. Next base: position 10,879,185 of record NC_086117.1, read on the forward strand.
CAGTGCAATACATAAAATTACTACAGTACTGTGCAAAGTGTTAGGCACCCTAGCTATATATATGTGCCCTAGACTTTTGCACAGTACTGTGTATATATATGTACATATAGACTGATATATATATATAGTGTATGTATGTATATATGTTTATATATTTATACTATACAGTATTTTATTGTAATTCATAATATTTTAAGTATTGCATTGTCTGTTGAAAAACAAATTTGATGACATATGCCAGCGATAATAAATCAGATTCTGAATCTGAATCTGACACAAAGGTCCACATTTAATTCAAAATGTAAATTGAAATACAAACGAAAACTTGTTGTGGTACATTGGAGAAGCAAATCTGGCAAGAGATTAAATCACCAACATCTACTATTGAAACTGTAGCAAGGTGCTTCTCAAGAGTTACATCAAACAAGTGCAGACCCAAATCAGGAGACGTCAGGACATACAATCAGAAGGCAGGCCAATGAAATAAGATGTGCCTTAAAAGAAGAATAAGAGGTTGAATGACAGTGACGATTAAGGAGAAATGTCAGAGTTTAGGTCCTTTCACAGCCACCGCTGTCAATAGGGGAGAAATTAAATCAGTGAATGAAGACAGAGTCAGAGGATCATGGGTACCTTAGAGAAGATCATAAGGATAGGTGGACAAATTCCCGAGTTCAACATACATTACTCTTGTCTCACTCCCCAAAGCTAAAGATCCCCTTAGTAATGGGACGATAGTCTGACACAACCCGATTTTATGTCTCATCCTCTCTATAACTTAAAACTGTTTTACGAAGGGAATATTACACAATCTAAACTTTAGATTTTTCCCTTTTCATAATGTCCTTCAGGTCGGTAACGGAATGCTTTCTCCGAAGCATAGGTTAAAAGTGCACATTATTTATGCCAGACCTAGTGATGTCAACTGAGTAGATCCCACAAATGCTATTGATTACTGCTGCACTTAATCGGTGTTTCCAGAACGACAGTCTATTTATTTCTGCTCAGGCTTTGAATTTACCACACACGATACACTACAGCTGTCTCTTAATATATATACTTGTTCTAAAACATGAAAGCGATCTCGTGCTTGTTCTGGAGTGAAGGGACTGGCGACTTTGTAGGTTAACATACCAATTCCACAGGAAACATCCCCCCCCCCCACCGCTGGAGTACAACCTCATCAGCAGTGCGCACATCCATCAGCTCTGCATAGCAAGACCTCAAACTGGTAGGAAAAAAATCTTCAATAAATTTTAATTCTGCAATCTGAATACTTTAAATTTGAAGTATGCTTGTATATTTCCTGCCCTTCTCCATTAAACCAAAACAACCATATGCTGCAAGTAGTCCTTTAGCTCGGAAGATTTTTTTAATAAGATTGTATTATGTAGCAAGAAGTTGGCAGGTCATTTTTTTTCCCCCAGTGATTCAGATCCAGTCCAGCGAGGGGCACCTTCATTAGTTAATACATCAGTCTAACTTTCAAGTAATAGGCATGGCATGTTGAGTAAGATTAGGAGGTGCTTTATTAGAAACCAGAAGTACATCCTTATTATCTCCATGTGTGTAAAGTCTCTGGTGCCTCATTTCTCTTCACGCAGAGCACGTAGCCTCCTTGTGGTACCTGAAGGCAATTACTTATTTGCTTGATGTCAGTTCTGGGATCACTCAGCATGCAGAGAAGGCATCAAAGTGCTTCCATGTAAGAGGATAATAGTGAGCCACGTTCCTTGGCATTCATTAAAATACAGGGCTATTAAGTATCCAAGCTGTACATGATCATTGAAACCCATGTTTAGCAAAGAAAAACTAAACAAATAATACTGAATTACATAATGTGCCAAAGTGGGAATTTGGTGCTCTTTGTAGAGGAAACGTAATATCATATAACATGTATTAAATGTTGAAGTGAAGAGTAGATTATAAAGCCGACCAAGGTAACTTAAAATTTGCCTTTAAACCTGCACTGAGGTGAGGCTTTTTTTCAGACTGTGATTTTTGCGAGAGTACAACACACTACATTTTCTAATATTGCAAGACACTCCTTGTCACTTCATTAGGTACACACGTACACCTGCTTGTTAGTGCCAATATCCCTCTCTCTCTCTTTGGCTATCCATCCCATAGGATGATGATGGTTCCTTTCAGTCAGTTAGTAGGGTGGTACCCCACTCCTCAGAAAGGAACAGCGTGTGCGTGAGTGGATTTTAGGTGAGTAGGGTCCAGACCCACCCTCTCGACATCCCCTCCCGGATCCAGCGGCATGGTGGGGTCCAAGACGGCTGGGGGAAGTTCTGTTGCAGTGAATGGCCAGACCAAGCTTCGATACAAGGGATGCCCTTTCCGCGCTCCATGGCACGTGTTTGCTAGATGGCTGTTGACCCTATGAGAGGGTTCATCCGCCCTTTGACAGGTCTTGTTTTTCATCCTGCAGGGAGTCTAGCCACCCTTCTCACCAGGCAAGCCTGGTGGGGGAGCCGGTTTAGTCGCCAACCACCCGACCATGCGACAGGTAGTACTGGGTTACATGATACCAGTAGCACTCAGACGAGTGACCTAACCTGATATCTAATGATTAGGTATGCCAATATCTAATCAGCCAATCGTGTGGCAGCAACTCAATGCATAAAACTGTTCAGACATGGTCAAAAGGTTCAGTTGTTGATCAGAGCAAACATCAGAATGGGGAAGAAATGTCATCTAAGTGACTTTGACCATGGAATGATTGATGGTGCCAGATGGGGTGGTTTGAGTATCTCAGAAACCCCTGATCTTCTGGGATTTTCATGCACAACAGTCTCTAGAGTTTAAAGAGAATGGTGCAAAAAACTAAAAAAACATCCAGTGAGCAGCAGTTCTGTGGGTGAAAATGCCTTGTTAATGAGAAATCGGAGGAGAATGGCCAGACTGGTTCAAGCTGACAGGAAAGAGGCAGTAACTCAAATAAACACACATTACAGCAGTGGTGTGCAGAAGAGCATCTCAGGATGTACAACATATGAACCCTGTACTGGATGGGCTACAGCAGCAGAAGCCCAGAATCATATACTCGATGGTCACCTTACTAGGTACGGAAAGTATGTAATGAAGTTCTCAATAAGTGTAGTTCCTGATCAGAAAGCAAAAAGCTACGGATGCTGAACATTTGATTAGAAAAACAGCAATTGCCAAGAATATTCAGGTCAGGCTGTCTCTAAAGAGAAATAATCAAGAGTTGATGTTTTAGATTGGAGATCTTTTATTAAATAGAGTCACAGAACACCACAGAGACAGGCATTTTGACCTATCTAGCCCACGTCAAGCTATTATTTTGCCTTGTCCTACCAACCTACACCTGGGCCATCAGCCCCCATACGCCTCTCATATATTCAAAGCTCTCTAAAATGTTGCAATCACATCTAATGGCTGCTCGTTATACACTCTCAACACCCTTGAGTGTCCCTTAAACCTTCACTTTTCACGCTTTAACCCATGATCTCTAGTAGAGGTCAGTAATTTCTGGAAGTTTTAAATAGAAGTTAATTGAAAAGTTTTTGAATTGCATAACGTGATGCGGTGGAATGTTAATTCTCTTTCTCTCTCTCTGCACTTTTCAAGTTCAAAGTTCAAAGTACATATATTATCAAAGTATGTATGCAGTATACAACCCTGAGATTTGTCTTTCCCACAGACAGCCAGAAAACAAAGAAACACCATGGAACCCATTCTATGAAAACATCAGACACCCAATGCGCAAAAAAGAACAAATCAAGCAAACGGCAAAAAGCAAACGAGAAAACACTAATAAGAGTAGGCTCAATGGGCCAGATGGTCTACTCCGGCTCCTATTTCTTATATTTAGATTATCAGATTAGATTATGAGGACACTCAGTCCTTGTTTATTGTCATTTAGAAATGCATGCGTTAAGAAATGATACAATGTTCCTCCAGTATGATATCACAGAAATACAAGACAGACCAAGACTCAAACTGACAAAAACCACATAATTATAACATATAGTTACAACAGTGCAAAGCAATACCGTAATTTGATAAGAACAGATCATGGGCACGGTAAAAAAAAGTCTCAAAGTCCTGATAGCTCCAACGTCTCACACAGATGGTAGAAGGGAGAAACTCACCCTGCCATGAGCTTCCAGCACTGCAAACTTGCCGATACAGCATCCTGGAAGCACCCGACCACAGTCCGACTCTGAGTCCGTCCGAAAACTTCGAACCTCCGACCAGCCCCCCGACACCGAGAACTGAACACCATCTCTGCCGAGTGCTTCGACCCCAGCCCCGGCCTCCAAACAACAGGCAAAGCCAAGGATTCGGGGCCTTCCCATCTGGAGATTTCGGATCACACAGTAGCAGCGGCAGTGAAACAGGCATTTCGGAAGTTTCACCAGATGTTCCTCCATGCTCTTGCATCTGCCTCCATCAAATCAGAATTGTGCACGGCATCCTACTTGACAGATAACAGGTATTCATCACTGGAGAGGTGGCACGCACTGCGTCGCGTCGCCATCATCTCCTCCCACCTATCTATCATGAAAAACCCTCACCATCCAGAACATGCCCTCTTCTCATTAATACCATCAGGGACTAGGTACAGGAGCCTGAAGACACACACTTAACAACATTTCGGGCTGAGACCCTTCATCAGGACTGGAATAGAAGGGAGCCTTTTGTGTGTGTGTGTGTGTGTGTATTGCTCAAAATGTCCAGCATTTGCAGAATCTCTTGTATCTCAAGAACACAAAGGCAACCAAAGCAGGAATCGGATAAGTAAGGCAGTTGATAATGGGAACCAAAGTTCAAAGTAAATTTATTATCAGATTAGGTATAGTATACCACATACACCCTTGAGATTCATTTGCAGTCACCCACAGAAAAATAAAGAAATACAATGGAATCCATGAAAAGTCATGCATAACAAATAGAGCGTCAGGGTAGTATTATGGTTAGCACGAGACTTAACTATATCAGTGACCCAGGCCAATTGCTGACGCTGTCTGTAGTGAGTTCGTACATTCTCCCCATGACCACATTGGGTTTCCTCCAGGTGCCCCGGTTTCCACCCATGGGTTAGTAGGTGAATTGGTCATTGTAAATTGTCCCATGATTAGGGAAGGGTGAATTGGGGATTGCTGGATAGCACAGCTCAAAGGGCTGGAAGGGATGATTCCATACTGTATCTCAAAAACTAAATTAACAAAGGCAGAGCACCCAAATGAGAGCCTCAGGTGGCTTTGTCAGTTCAGCACTGAGGCAGAAGGCATCTACATCGATCCAGGAGCCCGATGGTTGTAGGACACAACTGTTCATGAACCTGGTGGTGTGGGACCCAAAGACTCTGGTGATAATATCAAGAAGACAAGGAGGTGGGTCAAACACAGGGAGATGGGACAGGCTCATGTGGGGAATCTTGGCTGGCATGAACTAGAGGTCTAAACATCGGTTTGTTTTCCACTCTTGGGCCTCAATGTTTAACCTAGCTTTAAGTCTGCCCTGACGAGGGCCGATCTTCATCCACTTAAAGACGCCAGGTCTGCATTACTGAGGAACAATTGAGGGAGGGGTGAAGAGCTCTCTCCCACTAATGATTTTTGACCCACCGAGTTCCTCCAACTGATCATTTGTTGCTCCTGATTGCATCATTGGCAGTCTCTTGCGTCTCTCTCCATTCCCAGTGTAAATCCTCAACATGATTTGCTCAGCCACCAGATGCCTGAAGGTGACCAAGAGTTGAGTACCTTGATGGATACAGTCATCAAGTTATAGAATACTAGAGCACTACAGACAGAACAGGCCGTTCAGTCCATCGATTCCATGCTGATCTGTAATTCTGCCTAGTTCATTTGACCTGGAGCTCTGTACCCCTCCCATCCATGTAGTTATCCAAACTTCTCTTAAGTTTTGAAATTGAACCCATATCTACCACTTCTGCCAGAAGCTCGTCCCACACTTTCTCCCTCTCTGAGTGAAGAAAGTCCCCCTTATGTGTCCAGTGTGCTTTCAGAGGTACATTTCTTCCTGAACACAGCAAAGATGATAAACTTTATTTGCCATATAAATTTACATGTATTCGGAACTTGCTGGGGTGTATTGGTCAGGGCACAATATGGGACAAAAAAAGTCATTCCATAGTTTTCAAGAATTATATAAAAAATAAAGTTGGAGGTTAAAGTACAGATATGAAATAAAATGTGCATAAATACATAAATACCAGCAGGTACTTACAGGCGACCCCCATCACCCTGGACATGCCCTCCTCTCAATGCTACCATCAGGGGCCTGAAGGCACACACTCAACAATTGAGGAACAGCTTTTTGCCCTCCGCCATCAGATTTCTAAATGGTCATTGAACCCATGAATGCTACCTTACTACTTTTTTCCCTTCTTTTTGCACTATCTATTTAATTTAACTTTATATATCTTACTGTGGGCACATGGCCAAGTGGTTAAGGCATTGGACTAGTGACCTGAAGGTTGTGAGTTCAAGCCCCAGCCGAGGCAACGTGTCTTGTGTCCTTGAGCAAGGCACTTAATCACACATTGCTCTGCGACAACACTGGTGCCAAGCTGTATGGGTCCTTTTCTTTCTTTTAAATCTTTTTATTGAATTAGTACACAAAAGGTAAACCATATAGGCACTGATACACTGTTGCAATATAACTTTACAAGAGATATTAATACACAAAAAGAAGTTAATACAAACAGTGCAGTGTAGATATAAAATAACTAGGTAATATAATAGTATACTAATTTTCATATATGTCAATAAGGAAGGAAAAAAACCCCCCAAAAAAACCTTCCGTGCAACTAATCTAAAAAGCAAAGCAAAATAATGGGCTAACTAGGTATCAAGTAGAGTTAAACAACTTAAAACAATCACGTCCTCAAACCCGACCTCCATCAAAAACAGTTAAAAAGCAAGAAGGGAATGTAAATATGGACTGTATGGGTCCTAATGCCCTTCCCTTGGACAACATTGGTGGCGTGGAGAGGGGAGACTTGCAGCATAGGCAACTGCTGGTCTTCCATACAACCTTGCCCAGGCCTGCGCCCTGGAGAGTGAAGACTTTCCAGGCGCCGATCCATTGCCTTGCAAGACTAACGGATGCCTTTACTTTACTTTATATATCTTACTGTAACTTACAGTTCTTGTTATGTATTGCCATGTACCTGATGGTGGGGAGGCCGGTGCCTTTGACAGAACCAGCTGAGTTTACAACCCTCTGCAGCTTTCTCCCGTCCTGTGCGTTGGTGCCCCCATACCAGACGATCATGCAACTAGTCGAATGCTCTCCACTGTACATCTGCAGAAGTTTACTGGAGTATTTGGTGCCTTACAAGGGTCTCCTCAAACTCTAAATGAAGTTAGTCACTGGCATGCCTCTTTCATAATTGCATGCTGAACATTTATTTCCCACCTCTAATTCTCCTGTGTAGAATGCTGCATCATTACAGAAGGCAGTTAAGAACCAGCCATAGTGCTGGGTCTGGTCAGACCAGCTAAGGGCAGTATCATTCCTACCCCGAACTGAGGTTTAATAGTCACCATTTAGTGATACCATTCTTTATTTCAGATTTACTTAATCATAGTGTTTGAATCCATAATATAATCACAACATTGTAGTCTACACTTCAATTATAGCATTAGGTTCTCCTGTGTGATCATAGTGTAAGAATCTGCCATTTGATCATGGTAATAAATAATAATGTGATCGTAGCATTAAACATCAGGCTAAATGTTATACTATAAACAGCAGCATCATTGTTGAATGAGTTTCACTTTATATGTGTGCACGCTCTAAATACCATCTTTATGAACCTGAACCCCCAGACACCCTATTAGTGATGTTACTGAATGCAACATTTACCCTGGCTGTAAATGGGTGAATGGGGGACAGCAATGCCTTGTGATATCATTCCCAGGGAGGTCTCCTTGTCCAGGTGGGAAGCAAACTGCCTGCAGCAGTACACTACTTTGTTCTTGTGACTTTCAAAGTAGCTGGAAGATTTCAGCAGGATAGAACAACACTTTGTGAAGAATGCTCTTAGAAAAATTAGGTTTCATTCAAGAGTTGAGTTAGTCATTGAATCTTTCAGTAGAAAAATTTAAACGCAGGAGTATTTTAACCAATAAGTAGAAACCAGTTTACCGAGCACTCCGGAGAATCAAGTCAAAGTCACCACTGAGAGAGATACAGAATTGCACACAGAGCTCTGGTGTACAATGGTTCAAATTTAAATTGCTTATTGCAGCAAAATATACACTCAATGGCCACTTTATTAAATAGTCCCTGTACCTAATAAAGTGGCCACGGAGGATATGTTACTGTAGCACATCCACCTCAAGGTTCAGTGTGTGTTCAGAGATGCTCTTCTGCACACAACTGTTATTACGTGTGGTTATTTGAGTTACTGTCATCTTCCTGTCAATTTGAACCAGTCTGGCCACTTTCCTCTGATCTTTCTCATTAACAAGGCGTTTTCGCCCACAGAACTGCCACTCACTGGATATTTTTTTGTTTTTCGCACCATTCTCTGTAACTTTAGAAACTTGTGTGTGAAAATCCCAGCAGATCAGCAGTTTCTGAGAAACTCAAATTACCCCGTCTGGCACCAACAATCATTCCACGGTCAAAGTCACATAGATCACATTTCCTTTCCCATTCTGATGTTGGGTCTGGACAACAACTGAACCTCTTGACCGTGTCTGCATGCTTTTATGCATTGAGTTGCTGCCACATGATTGGCTGATCAGATATTTGAATTAATAAGCAGGGATAAAGTGTACCTAATAAAGTGGCCACTAAGTGTACATTGCTTAGAAATAGGAATGATAATTTGAATATCAGTACACTATAAATTACAAAGTGCAACAGTGTTAAGATCTAAAAGTAGTTCAAAGACATTCTCAATTATGGACTTCACCATTTAGCTTTCCTTCACTCCAGGTGAGTTAGGCGTGATGTTAATTGACCGAATATGTGAAATAAGAACAAAAGAATTATTTCGCTTCTTCTACTCAGGTTCAAGAATCCTCAGCAAAGAGGGCATTATGACAGGATAAGGTAGTTTATTTTTCTTTGTACACAATTAGGCCATTTGGCCCATCGAGTCTGCCCTGTCATTCCATCATGCTTGATTTATTTTCCCTCTCAACCCCATTCTCCTGCCTTCCCCTCCTTGTTGTGTATTTAATCTTGTATCTTGAGTAATCTTGTATATATATATTGGTTAATTAAGGATCCTTGTAGCTTTAAACAATTCATTATAGTTTATACGTAAAAATACATTAATTGCATTCGTCTTCACACTACCATGTGATATATGTATGCCTCACTTAAAGTAAGGACAGCTAGTGCCACACTTTCAGACCCCCAAGTGTTTAATTTGAATTAATTTAATATTTTGAAGTTACAAAACATGACGCCCATATCCTTTGAGGCTCTTAGTAATCAAGAAACTATCAACTTCTGCTTTAAATATACTAAATAACTTGGCCTCCATAACCATCTGTGGCAATGAATTCCACAGATTCACCACCCTCTGGCAAAAGAAAGTCCTCCTCTTCTCTGTTCTAAAGGGACATCCCTCTATTCTAAGACTGTGCTCTCTGGTCCTAGACTCCCCCTCTATAGGAAACATCCTCTCCATGTCTACTCTATCTAGGCCTTTCAATATTCAATAAGTTTCAATGAAATCCCCTTTCATTCTTCTAAACTCCAGCAAGTATCAGACCAGAGCCATCAAGTGTTTCTCATACATTAACTCTGTCATTTCCGGGATCACAGTTAGCCATTTTGGACCGAGATTATGAAGAATTTCTTTACCCGGAACATTAGTGGATCTTTAATTAAAAACGCAAAATGCTGAGCATGATATGCAGACTCTGGAGAAAGAGAAACTGTTAATGGTTTGGGTGCAGGACACTTCATCAGAACTGTGACAGAGGGAAAACCAAGCAACACGCATAAAAGTTGCTGGTGAACGCAGCAGGCCAGGCAGCATCTATTGGAAGAGGTACAGTCGACGTTTCGGGCTGAGACCCTTCGTCAGGAAGAGTCTAGTCCTGACGAAGGATCTCGGCCCGAAATGTCGACTGTACCTCTTCCAATAGATGCTGCCTGGCCTGCTGCGTTCACCAGCAACTTTTATGTGTGTTGCTTGAAATTCCAGCATCTGCAGACTTCCTCGTGTTTGCGCAGAGGGAAAACCAATTCATTTTAGGTAGCAGAGAAGGTGCGGGGAGGAATGGGTAGAACAAAGGAAATACCTCTGATAAGGTGAGACCAGGTGATCAGATGTGGCATTTTAAACAGAACAGATTTAGATCAGGTGATGCTTCATTGTCTGTGTCCCCTTTCAATCTTCAGAGGTCTTTGTGGAATACCAGACTGGACGTGGATGCTACATCGTAAAGCAGGGTCCAAGCTAATGAGTTTGCGGATATGGGGTTCAGGTGGGAAAATCCATGGGTTGATAACTTTTCATTTCACTTCCTACAGCCCCACCTCCTGTTATTCACAGGTACAGGCACAGTTACATTATATGAGATGAAGCAGGATCAAGAGGTCAAATGACCAACTCCTCCTTCTACGTTCCCAGTCCTGAAAGGCTTGTGTTACTTTCTTGTCGCCTTCCATCCCACTATTTCAGGTGTTTAACTCTCTTCTCATCCCTACCCTCACAGGTATGGTGAAGGAACAGTGGTTAGGTGACTGGACTAGATATCTCTGAGATCTGAGTTCAAATCCAACCCTTCCCGGGAGGTGTGGTGGTTGAAACACAACTGGTTCTATTAATACTGACCATAAAACTGACCAGACTGTTGTAATGCCCCGCAGGTGCTGAGTGCCAACAAAATTTTTGTGAGCACCACCATAGGTTTACCGCAGCTGGATTAGAAGCTTGAGAATGAAAAACGCTGAATTCTGTGATGTCTTTGTTACCTGAAAGGTGTCATATAAATGATTATGTTCTGTAGGTGTTATATACAAGATAATTTTGAGTGAGGTTAGTTTTGAATTAGTCCATGACAGCTCTCAATTTTCCAATGCTGCTTCAGGTGGAGGCAACTAGATCCTCCCGACACCACCCATGCATGCCAGGAGACCACATAAAAGGATTTTCCGTGTCGATGAGGCCACTCCTTGGCCTTATGTTCTGTAGTTTCATTTACACTGGTAAAAACACACACTGAACTGGAACAGCCGAGCTCAAAGAGGAAGAGTTTCGGTTTAGATTCTGCAGGTCTGAGTTTCTGGTTAAACACCCATCCTCACTGTGTATCAGATGCCGAAACTGTTAACCCTTTCTCTGCAGCACAGAAATAGGGTGGGAAATGAGCTGTGAGAAGCAAAGTGATAGAGTTCAAAGTTCCAAGTAAATTCAAGGAAAAGGCGGGAGGAGAGAGAGCAGCGCGCCGAGCGTGCGCAGCCCTCCGGTCAAAAATGATATCGTATCCGTTAAATAGGGGCCGTGGACAATTCTGATTTGAAGGAGACAGACGTGAAAGCACAGAGGAACATCTGGAGGAATTTCTGAAACGCAGGTTCGCTGCTGTTGTTACTGTGCGATCGAGAATCTTCCGGAGGGAAGCCTCAAAATCCCCAGCTTTGCCTGCTGTTGGCGACTGAGATTGAAGTCGAATCGTTCGGACAGAGATGGCGCTCAGTAGTCGGTGTCGGAGAGCTGATCGGAGCTCGAAGTTTTCGGATGACTCAGAGTCGGACTGTGGTCGGGTATGGCAGGGAGAGTTTTTCTTCCTTCTCCCGTCTGGGTGAGATGTGGGACATTTGAGAGACTTTGAACTTTTTACTGTGCTCATGGACTTCTTCATCAAGTTATGGTATTGTTGCACTGTTGTAACTATATGTTATAATGATGTGGTTTTGTTAGTTTTTTCAGTCTTGGTCTGTCCAGTGTTTTGTGATATCACACAGGAGGAAACATTGTATCATTTCTTAATGCATGCATTACTAAATGACAGTAAAAGAGGACTGCATGTCCTCATAATCTATCTATATACTCTATCTATTATCAAAGTACATATCTGTCACCATATACAACCCTAAGGTTAATTTTCTTGCGCGCATACTCAATAAATTCATCATAGAATGATAACCATAATAGAATCAATGAAAGATCATACCAACTTGGGTGTTCAATTGGTGTGTGAAAGACAACAAACTGAGCAATTAGAAAAAGAAAGAAATAATGATAACAAATAATTGAGCAGTAAATATCGAGAATATGAAATGAAGAGTCCTTGAAAGTAAGTCCATGGGTTGTGTGATCATTTCAGTGATGGGTCAAGTGAAGTTGAGTGAAGTTATCCCCTTTGTTTCAAGAGCCTGATGGTTGAGGGGTAATAACTGTTCCTGAACCTGGTGGTGCAAGTCCTGAGGCTCCTGTACCTTCTTCCTGTTGGTAGCTGCGAGAAAAGAACATTTCCTGGTTGGTGGGAGTCCCACGTGATGGATGCTGCTTTCCTGTGACAACACTTTGTGTAGATGTACTCAGTGATAGGGAGGGCTTTAGCCGTGTTGGGCTGGGCCGTATCCATAACTTTTTGTAGGATTTTCCATTCAAGCACATTGGTGTTTCCATACCAGGGTGTGATGCAGCCAGTCAATATACTTTCCACAGGCTCCCAGATGAGGTATAAATTAGCGTAACGTGAGATTCAACACCAGTGGAATGTCAAAGTCAAAGCTGAGTTTATTGTGATTTGTACTGGGAGGCATGACTTTAAGGAGATTGGAGGAAAGTGCAGGGGGCAGGGATGTGGAAGCTTTTAAGAGGGTGCAGAGAAGATTTACCAGGATGCTGCCTGAATTAGAGAGCACGACTTATGATGATAGGCTAAGTGAGCAAGGACTTTTCTCTTTGGAGAGAAGCAAAATATGAGGTGACTTGGTAAAAGTGTGCAAGACGATAAAAGGCATTAATTGAGTGGATGGCCAAAGGCTTTCTCACAGGGCGGAAATAGTTAATATGAGCTGACATTAATTTAAGGTGCTTGGAGGGTAGTACAGAGGGGATATCAGATGTGAGTTTTTCACACAGAGAGTGGCAAGTGCAAGGAACATGCTGTCAGAGGTGATGGTAGAGGCAGATACTTTAGAGACGTATAAGAGAGTCTTAGATAGGCACATGGATGATAGAAAAATGGAGGGCTGTGTAGGAAAAGGGTGAGATTGATCTTAGCATGGGTGAAACGGTTGGCACAACATAGTGGGCTGAAGGGCCTGTACTGTCCTATGTTTTATGTGTACACAGGACAATGAAAAACTTACTTGCAACAACACCACCAAAAGTACACAGCATTATATAAGCGGCGTTCACAGGAAAAGCATAAATTAAACACAAATTATATAAAAGTTTTACAAGAAAAAAACACAATTAGAAGAAAACAAAGTCTATTTTTGTCACAGTGGGGGGGAGGGGCACTGATGGCAGACCCAAATGCAAGACACAAACACCTCTTGTGAGGTTAACTTAAATTAACTTTATTGCTCTTTACAAGGAGAGCAAAGCAGAAGCAGAAATAGCGAACCGGACAAGGACTCAGGCCCTGGACTAGGCTGGGACTAAGGGTCTGGGCTAGGACTCGGAATCACGGACCGCCGGGGCTAGGACTCGGAATCACGGACCGCCAGGGCCAGGACTTGAGACCCGGAGCCACCAGGGCCAGGACTTGATACTTGGAGCCGCTAGAGCCAGGACTTGAGACTTGGAGCCGCCAGGGCCAGGACTTGGTACTTGGAGCCGCTAGAGCCAGGACTTGGTACTTGGAGCCGCTAGAGCCAGGACTTGGTACCTGGAGCCTCCGGGGCCAGGAACTCTTCTTATTCATTGGACAGACTCAGACACAGGACATAAAATACTGAGCCGGGAATCCTCCTTAGACACAGGTTGGAGTCGGGACTCTCCTAGACACAGGGTACAGGGTACTCTTCCAGGGTACAGGGCCGGCACCCTTTTTAGACACACGGCATGGATACGGAGACCACACAACGATGGACATAACTATAACTGGGCTCAAGTACGCCCCAAGCCGTGGCGAGCTCTTGACTCACCCCGGCGGGTTAACTTTGACTGACCCGTACTGACAAGGGAAGGCGGCTTGCTGGCACTTGCTTTGGGAGGAGACTAGGCTTGCTCTGGCCAGATGACATTGGCTCGCAGTACCTTCGATGACTTTGTTAACACTCTTGCGCCGAACGGCTGAAAGCCAGAGACTTATAATCTGCCGGTTCAGCCAAGAGTAAATTGCCTCCAATCACCAAGCCCGAGGGACACAGAAAAACAGGGAACCAAAGGGAAACAGGGAGTCAACGGTCCGGATCGTAACACAAACAAAGTAAATTTAAAGGGAATCGGATCCGGACCATGACAATTTTAGTGTTCAGTGTTCAAAATGGTCATAGTTTTGCTGATTAGGGTTGTGCTAGTTGGTTCAAGAACTGAATGGTTGAATGGAACTAGCTGTCCCTGGACCTGGTGGTGTGGAATTTCAGGTTTCTGTACCTCCTGCCTGATGGTAGCTGTGAGAAGATGGCATGCCCTGGATGGTAGAGATCTTCGATGATGGTGGAGTGGCACAATGGTTAACACAATTGCCACAAGTGCCAGTGATCTCCAATCGGGGTTCGACTCCCATCACCGTCTGTAAGGAGTTTGTACGTTCTCCCCATGACTATAAGGGTTTCCTCCATGTGTTCCAGTTTCCTCCCACATTCCAAAGATGTACAGTGAGGGTTACTGAGTTGTGTACGTGCTATGTTGGTGCTGAAAGCACGGTGACACCTATAGGCTGTCCCCAGCACAACCCTCAGGCTGCGTTGGCTGCTGACGCAACATGATGCATTTCTGTGCATGTTTTGATGTACGTGTGACAAATAAAGCTAATCTGTTGCCTTCCTGATGGTAGGGAGGGAGGCGCCTGTGTTGCACTGGCAACAGATAAGCAATGGCACAGATGGCTGATCTGCTGCCTCACAGCACCAGAGTCCCGAGTTCAATTCAGACCTCCGGGCCTGTCTGTGTGGAGTTTGCACGCTCTCCCTGTAACTACGTGGCTGTCCTCTGAGAACTCCATTTCCCTCCCACATTCCAAAGACACGCAAGTCTCTAGGTTAATTGGGCACTCTAAGTTATCCCCGGTGTGTAGGTGAGCGGTGGAATCTGGGGAGCAGGTGTCCATGAGGGTGTAGGAGGGAATAAAAATGGGGAATTAATGTAGGATTAGTGCAAAAAAGATCACCATTTAAGAGAAATTTGGATGTACATGGATAGGAGAGGTATGGAGGGATGTGTTCCAAGTGCAGGTCGACAGCAGATGCGCTGCTGGATCTGTGGTTGTGACACAGCAGAACAATACAACACAATAAAACAGAACACAACTAGTGAGAAAACAGCAAACGGAATACAAGCCTACTTCCTCTCTCTCACCTACCTACCCACTCACATGGACGATCTTCCAGACCCAAGCGTCTGGGCCTCCAGTTTCCAGTCTAAAGGCTTCATCCATCAGGCTTCAACTGATCACTGCCTTTCTTTCTCTTTTTCTCCCCATACGGTAGTACACAGATCTTGAAAAAGTCAGTGACAGCTGCGGTGTATTCATTCGGATCTGAAGATGAATCCCTGAATATCATCCAGATCACCGACTCAAACCAGTCCTGTATGCACTCGTCCGCCTCCCTTGACCATACCTACTTGGTCCTCACCATTGATGCTGCGGTTTTTGGTCTCTGCCTATTCGCCGGGAGTAGCAGTACAGCCAGGTGGTCAGACTTTCCAAAGTGTGGGCATGAGATGGCACAGTAAGCGTTCTTGATAGTGGTATAACAATGGTCAAGTGCATTGGCTCCTCTAGTTCCACAGGTGATATCTTGGTGGTAGTTCTTCAGAGACTTCTTCAAGCTGGTCTGATTGAAATTTCTCCATTGATAGGCAAGACATCTGGGGGCACTGTTTCATGAGTGCTGATCACAGTCCTCAGCCTCTCCAATGATTGCCTGGCGTTGGCCTGAGGTGGAATGTAAACCGCTAACAGGATGACGGCACTGTTTCAGATCAAGACTCTTCATTCCAATGGGCCTCAACTCTGAAACACCAACTGTCCATTTCCCTCCACAGATGCTGTCTGACTCTCTGAGCTTCTCCAGTCATTTGCTTATGATATCTGCTCCAGAATCCAACAACTGTCATCTTTTGAGTCCCCATAGATCACAGAGCTGCAGCTTCACAGGTCCGGAAATCCAGGTTCAAACCCCACCACGGGTCTTAACTGTGTGGAGTTTGCACGTTCTCCTTGTGACCACGAGAGCTCCGTCTGTGTGCTGTGGTTTTCCCCACATCCCAATCTACACTTTATACCTTCAGCATTAACCCCTTATTCCAGAGTTGTGCTTTTCACTTCCTGCATTTGCAGGACTTTAAACCAGCTGCCAGCATTTTGTCCACTTCAGGATTGCTTTGCCCAGTCATTTAAAGTCAAAGTAAATTTATTATCAAAGTTCATATGCACTCAATGGCCACTTTACTTGGTACACCGGTACACTTCATTAACAGAAATATCTAATCAGCCAATCATGTGGCAGTAATTCAATGTATAAGAGTATGCAGACATGGTCAAGAGGTTCTGTTGTTATTCAGACAAAACATCAGAATGGAGAAGAAATGTGATTTAAGTAACTTTGACTGGGGAATGAATGTTGGTGCCAGACGGGGTGGTTTGAGTATCTCAGAAACTGTTCATCTCCTGGGATTTTCATACACAACAGTCTCTAGAATTCACAGAGAATAGCGTGAGAAACAAAAATCATCCAGTGAGCGACAGTTCTGAGGGTGAAAACATCCTGTTAGTGAGAGAGGTCAGAGGAGAACAGCCAGACTAGTTCAAGCTGACAGGAAGGTGACAATAGCTCAAATAACCACCCGTTACAACAGTGGTGTGTAGAAGAGCATCTCTGAATGCACAACACGTTGAATCTTGAAGTGGATGGGCTACAGCAACAGAAGACTGCGAGCATAGACTCAGTGACCACTTTATTTGGTACAGGGTGTACCTAATAAAGTGGCCACTGAATTTTGCTCTGTGTCACCGTGTACTCTTTTTTGGGATTCTGCTTGCAGGCATTAACAAGCACTCACCTGCTTTCTCCTTAAACTTCACAGCAGAGTTTTCACAAGGTTGTTGTAAGACCCAGGATGGGGCAGAGCTGGAATGCAATAAAGAGCTGACAGTGTGGCCTGATGCCTATAACTGTGACCCACCTCAACCTGGTGGAACTTGCCCGCTTTCCTTGTTTCTTTCTCGTACTTTGTACCTACAGGTTTAGGGTGCTGGGGAGTAGGTACAGAGGAGATGTCAGGGATAAGTTTTTCACTTAGAGAATGGGCTGCCGGCAATGGTGGTGGAGGCGGATACGATAGGGTCTTTTAAGAGACTTTTGGATAGGTACATGGAGCTTAGAAAAATACAGGGCTATAGATAAGCCTAGTAATTTCTAAGGTAAGGACATGTCCAGCACAAATCGGTGGGCCGAAGGGCCTGTACTGAGCTGTAGGTTTTCTATGTTTCTCTGTTTCTATGTTTCTACGTTTGGTTTCCTCCCACCTCATACAGATTGGTAAGTTAACTGGCCACTGTAAATTGCCCCTAAAACAATGATGAGTTCAAGTTTGTTGTCATTCAACCGTACACATGTATTCAGCTAAACGAAATATCGTTCCTCAGGGGCCAAGGTGTACAACACAGTACTTATGTCACACATAGCCAATAAAATAATATTAACAGATAATAAAGCATATTCTGTAGATGTACAAGAAGACATAAAGTAAAACCTTTGTTGCCACACAGCTGGAATTTCTTCTATATACAATGAAAGTGTTGCTTTAAAAATACCACAGCAATACTGTGATTTCAAATTTGTCAATTCTGAGAAAGTTAAGGCTGGTTTAATTAAGACGTTCACAGATATGTTGAGCTACAAACTTGGAAATGAAGAATTTGATGACCTGTCAACTCTTGCTGACGTCATTGGAACATTTCAAGCTTCTAGTGCTGGTTGCGAGCGTGGATTCAGTCTTATGAATTCAATCAAATGTACACTCAGAAACAGACTAGAAGAGGTACATTTGGATGATCTAATGAGGATTAATTTCATCTGGATGTGAAATTAATCTGGACAGTGCTTACAGACAATGGGTTTTGTAATAAAGACAGGCAAGAAAAGGGTTACAAAAGTGTAAGATTTCTTTCTTGTACTGTATTTCATTGTATCCTTCAATTAATGCATTAACTCAAAAGTACTTGATCTTTCAATTTTCATCCTAAATATTCAAAGTATGCATATTACAAAAAAAAAGTGAGAGTAAAAATGTCCTGTTCAGAGCAACGGTTGGCTGTAAATAAACATTAAAGGGACATTGAGTATAATACTACTGGCGCTGTCATAAATAATGTGTAGTGGGTGGTAACAGAGTGTTCAGAAGTCTCACAGCCTTGGGGAAGAAGCTAATACCGGCCTAAGAGTCGGGGAGAAGTTAATGGAGTTGTCTTCGTCTTCTTGAGCCCTTAGCTCCCACTGGAGGAGAGGCCATTGATGATCTCCCATTTATCATCTCACAAAGTCACTGAAATGATTGGACTTCATCAATGTTTTTGTAATTCATTGTGTCCACTATATAGGGAATTGGCCAATACAGCTTCACCAGAGCCCCGTTGGCCTGCCTTACCGATTTTCCCCCTCTCAGGATTGGGACATACGGTTGGACTTTGAGAGGCTAACGGGGATGCAGGAAGAATAAAATAGAATTAGTGAAGGATGACTATAAATGTACTCTGATGGTCAGTGTTGGCTTGGTGGGACGGAGGCCCTGTTTTCTCTCCCGATGAATGGTTTCGGCCTGAAACACTGAGTGTTTACTCTTTTCCATCGATGCTGCCCGCTGCTGACTTCCTTCAACACCTTCTGTGCGTTGCTCTGGATTTCCAGCATCAGAAGATTTTCTTGTCCCCGTTTTTTTCTTGCTGCATAGCACCAAGACGCTGTGGTTCTATCATCAGGTCACTGGCTGTGTGAGGTAACTATGTTGCTACTAGCTACACACATGAAAAATGCTGGTGAACGCAGCAGGCCAGGCAGCATCTCTAGGAAGAGGTACAGTCGCCCCGTTTCGGGCCGAGACCCTTCATCAGGACTAACTGAACGAAGAGATAGTAAGAGATTTGAAAGTGGGAGGGGAAGGGGGAGATCCGAAGTGATAGGAGAAGACAGGAGGGGGAGAGATGGAGCTAAGAGCTGGAAAGTTGATTGGCAAAAGGGATACGAGGCTGGAGAAGGGACAGGATCATGGGACGGGAGGTCTAGGGAGAAAGAAAGGTGGGGGAAACCCAGAGGAAGGGCAAGGAATTATAGTGAGAGGGACAGAGGGAGAAAAAAGAGAGGGAAAAAAGGGGGAAAGAAAAAGAAATAATATTAAATAAATAAGGGATGGGGTACGAGGGGGAGGTGGGGCATTAGTGGAAGTTAGAGAAGTCAATGTTCATGCCATCAGGTTGGAGGCTACCCAGATGGAATATAAAATGTTGTTTTTCCAACCTGAGTGTAGCTTCATCTTTACAGTAGAGGAGGCCGTGGATAGACATATCAGAATGGGAATGGGACGTGGAATTAAAATGTGTGGCCACTGGGAGATCCTGCTTTCTCTGGTGGACAGAGCGTAGGTGTTCAGTTCTGACGGACAGAGCATATATTCCATCTGGGTAGCCTCCAACCTGATGGCATGAACATTGATTTCTCAAACTTCCGTTAATGCCCCACCTCCCCTTCATACCCCATCCCTTATTTATTTATTTGTTTGTTTGTTTGTTTTTCTTTCCACCCTCTTTTCCTCTCTTTCTTCTCCCTCTGTCCGTCTCACTATACCCCTTGCCCAACTGCTGGGTTTTTCCCCCCTTCCCCCTTTCCTTCTCCCTAGGCCTTCCGTCCCATGATCCTCTCCCTTCTCCAGCCTCGTATCCCTTTTGCCAATCAACTTTCCAGCTCTTGGCTCCATCTCTCCCCCTCCTGTCTTCTTCTATCATTTTGGATCTCCCCCTCCCCCTCCCACTTTCAAATCTCTTACTATCTCTTCTTTCAGTTAGTCCCAACGAAGGATCTCAGCCCGAAACTTCGACTGTACCTCTTCCTAGAGATGCTGCCTGGCCAGCTGCGTTCACCAGCATTTTTTGTGTGTGTTGTTTGAATTTCCAGCATCTGCAGATTTCCTCATGTTTGCAACTAGCTGTCAGGTTTCAAAACCACTCCTTTGATTGTGACATACCTTTGGGCTTACAAGGAAGTAGAGCAAAACTAAGTGAGGTGAGGGATTTCAGATGTTCCCACACACATCGCCATATTCTTGGTTTCATTTGCCAAAACACAAATAAAAATAAAGGAACAAAAAAGCTGGAAGTTTGACATAAAAGCTAAAAATGCTGGAAACGTTCAGCAAGCCAGGCAGCATCTGTGGAGATTGAAATATAGTTAACAGTTGCATCACGGCCTGGTGTGGAAACACCAATGCCCAGGAATAGAGAAGTCTACAGCAAGTGGTGGATGCAGCCCCGTCCATCACAGGCAAAACCCTCCCCAGCATTAAGCACATTTACATGGAGTGCAGCCACAAGAAAGCAGCATCCGTCATCAAAGTCCCCCACCACTTAGGCCATGCTCTCCTCTCATTACCACCATCAAGCATGAGGTACAGGAGCCTTAGGTCTAACCTCAGGAACAGTTATTACACTACAACCATCAGGATCCTGAACCAGTGTGGATTTCACTCACCTCAACACCGAACTGATTCCACAGCCTACTGACTCACTGTCAAAGACTTTACAACTCATGTTCTCAGTAGTTTTTTTTTATTTGCAAAGTTTGTCTTCTTTTGCATGTTGGTTGTTTATCACTCTTTGTCTATGGTTATTTTCATAAATTCTATTTATTTCTTTATTTACATGTAAATGCCTGCAAGAAAATGAATCTCAGGGAGACAAAAGCGTACTTTGATAATAAACTTATTTTGACTTTGAATACTTCAGTTTGTTGAAATTTCATCAGAATCTGACTCAAAACTTTTAACAGATTAAGGCTGAACATTTCCAGTATTGTCTGATCTCTTTTCAGTTCTTTTACACTCCTATACCTAGCACATTTTATATACATACATGTGTATGTGGATAATGTACAATTTATGTATATAAGCTATCTTATTCATTTATCTTTATTGTTTTCTTTTATTATTGTGTTCTTTATCTTTATTGTGTAGTTTTTCGTGCTGCATTGGATCTGGAGTAACAATTATTTCATTCTCCTTTACATATTTCTACTGGAAGTGGCATTAAACAATCTTGAACCTTGATTTAATAGTGCCTCAAAGGTAGAACATTAAGGTATTAAGATGAAAGATTTCTTTTAGTAGTGTACTTTCTAAGTAGGTCTCTGCTCTTAATGTTCGTAATTTTTAAATCCCTTGCTCTGAAGGACCGCACAACAAATTGTGAGAAACATAATCCTACAGATGATTTTCTCTTGATGTATGCGAAACACCCTTAAGTCATTTGTGGTTTCTGTGGTTAGTCACATTCAGCCTGGGAGCAGGAGGAAGAGGAGGAAGATGATTGCAAAGAGGGACTATATCCTTTGATAGAAACTTGTACCACACACAAATAAAAAATGCTGGGAGGAATCTGTGCAAATAACAATCTTGCTCTGTCAGATCTGACGTCAATGGTTCAGGTGAAATCAGAATTGTTTTGTTTTTCTCCCTCTTGCTAATGCCATGTTCTAGTTTTGGCAATAAGGGAATTAATATAAATGTATTTTTAAACTCTTGCTTAATTAAATTCAAATTCTCCAATCTACATCATGAACTTTAACCTTGTCTCATGATTGTTCATAATAACATTTGTCTAGACTCTGGATTACATTCCCAAATATTATTGCCACCAGGCAGTGAAGATACTGGATTGGAATTTCTTTGTAATCTCTGCCCCAGGAATACTTTGATTTTAAGACTAAAGTAACAACAGAAAATATGTCGCTGGCTTTGCACAATTAAATAAGGTCTATTTTGGAATTTGTTTTTATCCCATATTGGTTGTAATCCTTAGAACAAGTAGCTGCTGGTTTGTCAAGCCAATGTTGCCCTAGTGATCTATGAAACACTTCCAAACACTTGGTTTGGGTTAGTAGCCGACGCAACACGTTACGGTACAGCTGACCTGGGTTCACTTCCCACCACTGTCTGTAAGGTGTTTATACGTTCTCCCCGTGACTGCGTGGGTTTCCTCCGGGTGCTCCGGTTTCCTCCCACGTTCCAAAGACGTACCGGTTGGTAGGTTAATTGGTCATTGTCAACTGTCCCATGATTAGGCTCGGGTTAAATCAGAGATTGCTACACGGCGCGGCTCAAAGGGCCAGAAGGTCCTACTCCACACTGTACCTCAATAAGTAAGTAAATAAATAAATAAATTGGGTCCAAGGGTTTAAGTATGACCCAGAAAAAAACGATGCGTTTAGAGTCAGTTCTTCATATTAAAGATGTTATGTAAATGTAGGTTGTTGTGTGTGTTTATTGTGTTGTTGGGGGTCTGTGGGCAGCAACTCCTCCTCTGGACCAGGCGTTTGAGTGGTGAGACAAAAGTCTGGACTGAGACTCACATATAAAATTGAAGGAAGTCTGCACTAAAAGTACACCAGTCATGGGATGAGCCATAACATAAATCTCTCAAAGAAGAGCCAACATGTTAACTGTATCATCCTGGCGTTTGGTTATTTCTCAACTAGACCATAAGGGAGATGATGAGACACAGGAGCACCATTTGGCCCATCGAGTCTGCTCTACAGTGCAGAAACAGGCCCTTCAACTCATCTAGTCTGTGCTGAATCATTTAAACTGCTTACTCCCATCGATCATAGCCCTGATACCCATATCATCCATGCACCTAACCAAACTTCTCCTAAACACTGAAATCGAGCTCACATGCACCACTTGTGCTGGTAGCTCTTCCCACACTCTTACGACCCACTGAGTGAAGAAGTTTCTCCTCAGGTTTCCCTCAAATCTCAAGATCACAAGACAAAGGAGCAGAAGTAGGCCTTTCAGCCCATCGAGTCTGCTCCGCAGCTCCCCCATGAGCTAAGCTATTCACCCATCTAGTTCCAATTTCCGGCTTTTTCCCCATATCCCTTGATACCCTGACGAATTAGATACCTGTCAATCTCCTCCTTAAACACCCTCAATGATCGGGCCTCCACAGCTGTATGTGGCAACAAATTCCACAAATCCACGACCCTCTGGCTAAAAAAATTTCTCCTCATCTCTGTTTTAACTGGGTACCCTCTAATTCTAGGACTATGGCCTCTTGTCCTGAACTCACCCACCAAGGGATACAACCTTTCCACATCTACTCTGTCCAACCCTTTCAACATTTGAAATGTTTCCATGAGATCCCCTCTCATTCTTCTATACTCTAATGAATACAATCCAAGAGCCGACAAACGCTCCTCATATGTTAGCCCCTGCATTCCAGGAATCATCCTCGTAAATCTTCTCTGAACTCTCTCCAGCATTAGTACATCTTTTCTAAGATAGGGGGCCCAAAACTGCACAAAGTATTCCAGATGAGGTCTCACTAATGCCCCATAGAGCCTCACCAACACCTCCTCACTCTTAAGCACTATTCCTCTTGAAATGAATGTCAACATAGCATTCGCTTTCCTTACTGCCGATCCAACTTGGTGGTTAACCTTTAGGGTATCCTGCACGAGGACCCCCAAGTCCTTTTGCACAATATTTCACCATTCACCCTTAACCCATGACCTCTAATTGTAGTCTCACCCAACCTCAGTGGAAAAAGCCCACTTGCATTTACCCTATCTATCCCCCTAATAATGTTGTATACCTCTATCAAATTACCACTCAAACTTCTACATTCCAAGAAATAAAGTCCTAACCTATTCAATCTATTAACACAGGATCTCCAGACCGAGCAACATCTTTGTAAATTTTCTCTGTACTCTTTCGACCTTATTTACATCTTTCCTGTAGGTAAGTGACTAAAACTGCACGCCACACTTCACCAATGTCTTATACAGCTTCGACATAACATCCCAACTCCTGCACTCAATACTTTGATTTATGAAAGCCAACATTCCAAAGGTAACCCTATCTACCTGTGGTGCCACTCTCAGTGAATTATGGACCTGTATCTCCAGATCCCTTTGTTCTATCGCACTCCTCAATGCCCTACCATTTACCTTGTAAGTCCTAGCCTAGTTGATCCTCCCAAAGAGCAACAACTCACACTTGTCAGCAGTAAATTTCAACTGCCAGTTTTCAGCCCATTTTCCCAGCTGATTCAGATCCTGCTGCCAAGATAGTCTTTCTCACTGTGCACTGTATCCCCAATCTTGGTAGCATCCACAATTTTCTAATCTAGTTAACCACATTATCATCCAGATCATTGATATAGATGATAAACCAAGGACCCAGCACCAACCCCTGTGGCACGCCACTATTCAGAGGCCTTCAGTCAGAGAGGCAACCACCTACTACCACTCTCTAGCTTCTCCCATAAAGCCAATGTCTAATTCAATTTACCACCTCATCTTGAATGCCGAGCGACTGAACCTTCTTGACTGACCTCCCATGTGGGATCTTGTCAAATGCCTTGCTAAAGTCCATGTAGACTACATCCACTGCCTCGCCTTCATTCACTTTCCTGGCAACTTCCTCGAAAAACTCTGATAGAGTCCTTTGAGGAGGTGACAAGGCATATAGATGAGGGTAGTGCAGTGGATGTGATCTACATGGATTTTAGTAAGGCATTTGACAAGGTTCCACACGGTAGGCTTATTCAGAAAGTCAGAAGGCATGGGATCCAGGGAAGTTTGGCCAGGTGGATTCAGAATTGGCTTGCCTGCAGAAAGCAGAGGGTCATGGTGGAGGGAGTACATTCAGATTGGAGGGATGTGACTAGTGGTGTCCCACAAGGATTAGTTCTGGGACCTCTACTTTTCGTGATTTTTATTGAAGACCTGGATGTGGGGGTAGAAGGGTCAGTTGGCAAGTTTGCAGATGACACAAAGGTTGGTGGTGTTGTGGATAGTGTAGAGGATTGTCAAAGATTGCAGAGGGACATTGATAGGATGCAGAAGTGGGCTGAGAAGTGGCAGATGGAGTTCAACCCGGAGAAGTGTGAGGTGGTATACTTTGGAAGGACAAACTCCAAGGCAGAGTACAAAGTAAATGGCAGGATACTTGGTAGTGTGGAGGAGCAGAGGGATCTCAGGGCACATGTCCACAGATCCCTGAAAGATGCCTCACAGGTAGATAGGGTAGTTAAGAAAGCTTATGGGGTGTTAGCCTTCATAAGTCGAGGGATAGAGTTTAAGAGTCATGAGGTAATGATGCAGCTCTGTAAAACTCTGGTTAGGCCACACTTGGAGTACTGTGTCCAGTTCTGGTCGCCTCACTATAGGAAGGATGTGGAAGCTTTGTAAAGGGTACAGAGGAGATTTACCAGGATGCTGCATGGTTTAGAGAGTATGCATTATGATCAGAGATTAGGGGAGCTAGGGCTTTACTTTTTGGAGAGAAGGAGGATGAGAGGAGAAATGATAGAGATACAAGATGTTAAGAGGAATAGATAGAGTGGACAGCCAGCGCCTCTTCCCCAGGGCACCACTGCTCAATACAAGAGAACATGGCTTTAAGATAAGGGGTGGGAAGTTCGAGGGGGATATGAGAGGAAGGTTTTTTACTCAGAGAGTGGTTGGTGGGTGGAATGCACTGCCTGAGTCAGTGGTGGAGGCAGATACACTAGTGAAATTTAAGAGACTACTAGACAGGTATATGGAGGAATTTAAGGTGGGGGGTTATATGGGAGGCAGGGTTTAAGGGTCGGCATAACATTATGGGCCAAAGGGCCTGTACTGTGCTGTACTATTCTATGTTCTATGTTCTATATTAAAACTCTGTAAAGTTGGTTAGACAAACCTACCACGCACGACTCCATGCTGATTATCTTTCCATGTCTATCCAAATAATTATATATCTGATCTCTTAGATTATCTTCCAATAACTTTCCTAACACTGATGATGGCTGATTTATCATCCCTCTCAACCCCATCCTCTTGCCATCTCACCATAACCTTTTACGCCCTTACTAATCAAGAACGTTAAATACACCGAAAAATTTGGCCTCCGCATCCATCTGTAGCATTGAGTTCCACAGATTCACCATCCTCTGTCTAAAGAAATTCCTTCTCATATCTGTTCTAAACAGATGTCCTTGTATTCTGAGGCTGTGCCCTCTGCTCCTACACTCCACCACTGTAGGAATCATCCTCTCCACGTCCACTTCATCTAGTCTTTTCAATACTCAATAAGTTTCAATGAAATCCGCCCCTCCGTTCTTCTAAACTCCAGCAAGTACAAGCCCAGAATCATAAAATACTCCTCATATGTAACCTTTTCATTCCCTGGATAATTCTCATGAATCTCCTCTGGAGCCTCTCCAATGCCAACATATCCTTTCTTAGATAAGTATCCCAACTAACATCAGATTAAAAAGGAAACCAATCATCTTGTAACAAGTTATCCATGGGAAATTCCTCCATGAAACAATGGCAATGTTTCCATTACATCTCTGATGGCACTTTACGGAAAGATGTTGCTAGGTGTGGTAAAAGGAACAAAGTCCAGCTCCTCAGCGACAAACAGTCTGCTGGAGGAACTCAGAGGGTTGAGCAGCATCCACGGAGGCGTTTGGATGTCCAACAAGACATGCAAGTTGCTTTGTCAAAGACCACCCCATTTAAAATTATATTTTAAATGCATAGTCTTGTTATTTAATGCATTAATAATGAAGCACATGTATCACTATATGACAAGTTTGTTTTTGTTTAATATTTTGATAACTATCTCTATATAATTTGTTACTTTTGTAATCCAATGCATTTTATTTTATATATTTAAATACATTATTCTCAGAAGGAATCCATAGGCTTCAACAGATTGTCAAATTGGTCTATCTTCTTCTTCGGCTGTCCATTGATTTTCGATGTTGACTCCTGCCTGGGCAAAGTTGCATGAAGACTGGCAGTTGCCCATGCTGCAAGTCTCCCCTCTCCATGCCACCGATGTTGTCCAAGGGAAGGGCACTAGGACCCATACAGCTTGGCACCACTGTCTTTGCAGAGCAATGTGTGGTTAAGTGCCTTGCTCAAGGACACAACACACTGCCTCAGCTGAGGCTCGAACTAGTGACCTTCAGATCACTAGACTGACACCTTAACCACTTGGCCATGTGCCACAAATTGGTCTATAGGCTTCACTAGACTGACAAAGGGGTCCATAGTCTTCACCAGACTGACAAAGGGATCCATAGGCTTCACCGGACTGACAAATTGGTCTATAGGCTTCACCGGACTGACAAAGGGGTCCATAGGCTTCACTAGACTGACGAAGGAGTTCATAGGCTTCACTGGACTGACAAATTGGTCTATAGGCTTCACCAGACTGCCAAAGGGGTCCATGACTAAAAAAAGGTGAAGAACCCCTGCTCTGAAAGGAGGTTGGACAAATGTGGATTGCTTTTTAATGGAGCAGCAGAGACTGAAGGGAGATCTGATAGAAGTTTAACAGGCCATGAGAGGCATATATAGAGTAGAGAGTTAGCTCCTTTTCTCCCAGGGTTGAAACATTTAATATCAGAGTTTTAGGGTGAGAAGGGGAATGTTCAGGGAGGTGTGAAAGATGTTGGAATTATGAAGAACTCTACCTAAGTGCAATCTGTTCTATTTTGACTTTATTCTTTGAAAGGCACCTTCACCTCAGCCACTAATTTCATTTCTGACCAGTTACTGGTTCTGCGGCTTCTGCCATAGGCTCTTCATTTACGACCCCACCCCTCTAGCTCCCCCTCATCCCTTCCTTAAGCCCTAACCTGACTCATCACGCTATCCTCAAACCATCCCTCTGGACCGAATGAACAACCAAGTCTGAGCCCCAACCTCAGCAGACATTGGTAGATCCACAGTTAAGGTGGAGTTTCGTCTCTCAGAAAGGGTTACAAGGATGTTACTGAGACTTAAGAACCTGGGTTATAGGGAAAGGACTTTATTCCCTGGAGCATAGGAAACTGAGAGGAGATTTGATAGATGTATAGGAGTATAGATAGGGTAAATGAAAGTAGGCTTTTTTCACTGTTAGGTGAGATTAGAGCTAGAGGTCATGGGTTAAGGGTGAAAAGTGAAATATTTAAAGGGAGCCTGAGGGTGAATTTCTTCACAGAGGATGGCAAGAGTGTAGAATGAGCTGCCAGAGGAAGTGATGGATGCAAGAACGATTCCAACATTAAGAGAAATTTGGATAAGTACATGGATGGGAGGGATATGGAGGGCTATGGTCCAGGTGCAGGTAAATGGGACGAGGCAGTTTAAGTATTTCAGCACAGACTAGAAGGGCCAAAGGACCTATTTCTGTGCTGTAGTGCTCTATGACTCAATGAAGGTTATGAATCCTCGTAATTTTCTACCTTTTAATGCCTATGGGAGTGGAGTCATTGAAAATACCCAAAGTAGAGATGGACAGATGTTTACTCAGAATAGGGAGTAGACAAGAAAGCACTGAGACCCAAAGAGTAGGGCAGGCTAATCCTGCTCCTATTTCTCTACTATTAAATCCGCAAAGGCTTTTTGAAACCCAGGCAATTCCAGCATCAAATCTTGTTAATACGAGCAACATATTTTCAACTGGGATCCAGTCAATTCCCTGGGATTCCCTGGGCAGTGACAAGCAACAGAATATGATAATCCCTAATGAAGATTAGGATCCTTAAATAGATGTCATTACAGTACAGGCATCAACTCTGCCTAGTGTTCAGATGACAGCAGAAAAATAATATTGCTTTGGATGTCAGATTGCTGGTGAGGTGCGGGTATCTCTTTCATCCGATATCTGCCTCGGCAGAAAACCGCTGTACTTGTAAGTGGAATTGAGGCTGTGAAGATGGCCAAGAAAAAACACACAGTTTACTGGTGAGATTCCTCCACAGCCCAGAGATCATGCACTACAGTGGACTTTGCTTATTTTTAGTGGCTCTAATTGGGTGCTTTCTTGCACTATTGGTGCATTGGTGATGCTTTTCTTCAGAATGCTTTGCCTTTAGCGCCGTGGACCTGTACCCGCAGTGTCGTTAGAAGTACTTTTTCATTGCACTCCTGCTGACATTAACTCAACCTGACATTCATTCCATTGGAAGAACAGATGAGCATTTAGAACATAGAAACTCGAACACTACAGCACAGTGCAGCTCCTTGGGCCCACGATGTTGTGCCCAACATTTAACCTGTTCTAAGATCAGTCCGTCTTTCAATTTTTCTATCATCCATGTGCCTATCTAAAAGATTCTTAAATGCCTCTGATGTGTTTGCCTCTACCACCATCCCTGGCGGGACATTCCACACTCTCACCACTCTTTGTATAAGAAACTTACCTCCGATATCCCATCTGTACCATCCAGTCATGTTAAAATTATAATCTCATTTCCACCCTGGGATAAAGACTCTGGCTGTTGACTCTATTGATGCTTCTTACCTTGTACACCTCTATCAAGTCACCTCTCACTCTCCTTCGCCCCAAAGAGAAAAGCCCAAGCTCACACAGCCTTTCCTCATAAGGTATGCATAGTGGATTTGTTCTAGTGCATTTACAAGGAGGCCACCAAAGAGCTACTTACTGCTTTTTACGCCAATGGTGTTTAAGGCAGCAATGAGGGTCACCCATCTCTGACGGAGTTCAGGGCTTCCTTCATCATGTCAGTACTTTCCTCTCCGTTTTCATGACTGTCAGTCATGCAAGCCCTGGGTGGAGACTCAGGAATTCCATCACACTCAGGTGTAGAAGGATTCTTCATTGCTGTTTTACCAGTCAGTTGTTAGCCCTGAGCTGAACCCCTGTACCTGGAGAACCGGTGGACCACTCTCAGTCTGGCCTCTGCCTTTTGATCTGTTTGACATGGGCGGCCCTACCAAGGGTCAAGGCACAAAACCCTGAACCCAGCCAACCGAGCTCTCTGTGTCACTGGGGCGTGCCAGCCTCTGAAGCGCGACAAGGCTGTGGTCCTCTTGGAGGTCCCAAGTACCTATCACACCAAAAGTGTTGTCAAAGATTCCCAAGAACAGATGAGCAGTAGAGCCACTGTGAAGGGTTGTCAGCAATGTCCAGAGCATTGGCTACAGTTTTTCTCAACCCTTGGCCCTGGCTGAGCATATCTAGTTCAAAAGCTCACCTGCAATAGGAATTGGTTTATTACAGTCACATCACCAAGGTACAGTGAAAGGCAGAGATAAGTCTCTACCAAAGGAGGTGTAAGGCGCTCCTTCCCTCTGCTAGCCCGCAGGTCACCCTTGGGCAAGGTGTAGCATCTGCTTAGCCCCCCCCCACCCCTCCGATCAGGACACACAAAACCATGGGAGCAGATGGTGGATGGTCGTATGAGCAGCTGTTGCGTCTCACAAGTCCTGGATATGTGACCACTGACGCCAGGGAGACGATCTCTGAAAAGTATTGATAATGGCTGGGGTCACCCATCTTGTAAAGACACTGCACAGAAGAAGACAATGAGAAACCCTTTGTGGAGAAAAATTTGCCAAGGCAATCGTGGTCAAGACCATGATCACCCATGTCATACAACATGGTACATAGTGAATGAATCAAGTGAAAATCTTGTCTTCTACGCAAACACGAGGAAATTTGCAGATGCTGGAAATTCAAGCAACGCACACAAAATGCTGGTGGAACGTAGCAGGCCAGGCAGCATCTATAGGAAGAAGTACCGTTGACGTTTCTGGCTGAGACCCTTCGTCAGTCCTGACGAAGGGTCTCAGACCGAAACGTCGACTGTATTTCTTCCTCTAGATGCTGCCTGGCCTGCTGCGTTCCACCAGCATTTTGTGTGTGAGCTTGTGTTCTGTACTGTTCATACTGATGAATTCATTGCAACAGAGCAATGAGGTAGAACAAGGTAATCACAATAACGAAATGCAGAATAAAGTGTTAAAACTACTTAAAAAGTGTAGTTCTGACCATCAACTGGTAAATTAATAAATTGGTTTATTATTGTCACATGTACTGAGGTACAGACAAAAGCTTCTCCAGATGTTGGAAATCCAGAGCAACAAACACACACACACACACGCACACACACACACACACACACACGCACACATAAGCTGAAGGAAGTCAGCAGGCCAGGCAGCAGCATCTATGGAAAAGAATACAGTCGACGTTTTGGGCTGAGACCCTCCAGCTGGACCTGAGAGGGGAGGTTTGCTTTTGTGATGTACTGAGCTGTGTGCACAGCTCTCTGTGGTTTCTGGTTTTCAGAAGGCCACACCAAGCTGTGATGCATCCATATGTGAGACAGATGAACATGACCCAACATCCCAAGAGGATAAGAGCTGTTCCCATGGATACATTAAACATGTCATACCACAGTTTCAACATTGGGAATGATCTTTAGCATGCATTGTCTGCCAAGGTATCTTGTAACACACAGTGAAAACAATGGTATGAGTGATGAATTCACCATATTCCTCAGAAGGAATGGAATCAAATATAAGTGCACAGTTCCAACCCATCCAACCGCAGACCAGCTGGAAAGTGGAATTCAAACAATGAACTCCACTTTTTTTTATCAAAATGTTGACAAGACTCGAGGGTCTAAGCTATAAGGAGAAGTTGGGCCAGCTCGATCTTAATTCCTTGTAGCATAAAAAACTTGAGGAGTGACCTTATAGAACTGGGATAAAGTAATAAGGGACGTATGTAGGATGCACGCACATTGACTTTCTCCCAGGGAAGAGGAATCGAAAACAAGAAGGTATAGGTCTAAAGTTCAAAGTTCAAAGTAAATACACTATCAAAGTACATATATCACCATATGTAATCCTGAGATTCATTGTCCTGTGGGCATACTCAATAAATGTACAGAATAATAACCATAACAGAATCAATGAAAGATCGTCCAACCAGGGCGTTCAACCAGAGTGCAGAAGACAACAAACTGTGCAAATACAAGATGAATAAATGATAATAAATATTGAGAACACGAGATGAAGAGTCATTGAAAGTGATGCGGCAAGTGGAGTTGAGTGAAGTTATCCCCTTTGGTTCAAGAGGCCTGATGGGTCAGTGGTGGTAACTATTCATGGATCTGGTGGTGTGAATTCTGAAGCTCCTGTACCATTTTCCTGATGGCAGCAGTGAGAAGAGAGCATGCCCTGATTTTAAGGTGGTGGGGGTGAGATTTAAGAGCAACCTGAGGGATGCTACATCAGTGGAGCAAATTGGTAGAGGAAGTGCTAGAGACGAGTACAACAGAACAGTAGGAGCCGTGCTGCCAGGATAATCAAGGACATGACCCACCCAGCCAACACACTTTTCATCCCCCTTCCCTCTGGGAGAAGGTTCAGGAGCTTGAAGACTCGTACGGCCAGATTTGGGAACAGCTTCTTTCCAACTGTGATAAGACTGCTGAACGGATCCTCACCCAGATCTGGGCCGTACCCTCCGAATATCTGGACCTGCCTCTCGGTTTTTTTGCACTACCTTACTATCCATTTTTCTATTTTCTATTTACGATTTATAATTTAAATTTTTATATTTACTAACTTTTACTATTTTTAATATTTAATATTTGTAATCCATGGAGCGGGAAGCGCAGAATCAAATACTGCTGTGATGATTGTACATTCTAGTATCAATTGTTTAGTGACGATAAAGTATAAGGTATAAAGTATAAGTATATTGTACTCATCACTTCTTAAGAAATCCCTTAGCATTGGAGGTGACTTTCTTCCATTCAATTTTGGTGGGTTCTGAGGTGACTGATGAGGCCAGTGTTGAAACTGCACCCTCCTCAACAGTTGGGGCTACTTATGGCCAATGGCATGACAGGGTGGACAGTTGGTGAGGTGATCCTCTTCTGTTGCCGGGCTTCTCAATAACTTCCTGAATACTCCCTCACCTCTCCCGCCAGTTGTAGATCAATGAGCACATCTAGAAAGAGCATTGCTGCAAGAAAGCATTGTCCATCACCGAGGAGCCCCACCATCCAGGCCATATTCTCTTCTCACTGCTGCCATCAGGCAGGGGGTACAGGAACTTTAAATCCCACTACACCTGGTTCATGAACAGTTATTACTCAACAACCATCAGGCTGCTCAGTCTGAGCACCTCAATCCTGAATTAATTCCACAACCTGTGGACTCACTATCAAGACTTTACAGCACGTGTTCTCAATGTCACACGTACCTAGATGCAGTGAAAAGTTTCTGTTTTGGGTGCCGTCCAAACAATCATGCCATACAAAATCACACTGATGTAGTAAATCCTGCATTTTTCCACGGAGCAAATTATTCAAGAAATTTCCAAGTCAGAGTAAAATGTATTATCAAAACACATACGGTTCTCCTATAGATGCTGCCTGGCCTGCTGCGTTCACCAGCAACTTTGATGTGTGTTACAGTATATATAGTTGCAGTGCCTAAGACTGTTGCATGGAACCGTAGTAATTTTATGCATTGCACCATACTGCTGCCACTAAAAAGGACACATTTCATAACATATGTGAGTGATGATAAATCTGATTCTGATATGGGTATCTATTGTGGACTGAGAGTGGGAAGGGGGCAGGGAGAGGGGAATCATGGTTGGGAAAAGGGGAAGGGAGAGGGGAGGGAGCGGGAAGCACCAGAGAGACATTCTGTAATGATCAATAAACCAATCGTTTGGAATAAAATTACCTTGGCTGGTGTCTCAGGGCTGGGTGTGTCTGCACCTGCACCAACCCCCACCCCATGGCTCTCCTCTGCCACCTGTCCCACATCCCTCCTGCAGCACTCCACCCTCGCCATTCCCAATACTATTTGCTCCCACCAGATATGCAAATTTGCTCTCTGCTACACGTTGACAAATACAGTATTGTGGAAAAGTAGCTATATATATGTGTGTGTGTGTTTGCCAAAGACTTTTGCACAGTACTGTATGTCTTGCCACACACTACCTTGTAATTCATTTTTTTGCAGGCACTTCAAAGTTCAATGTAAATTTAGTATGAAAGTACACACACACACACACACACACACACACACACATATATATAAATATATATCACCATATGCAATCCAGAGATTTGTTTTCTTGCGGGCACACTCAGTAAATCCAAGAACCACAATAGAACCATTGAACGACCGTGCACCAACAGGGTGGACAACCAGTGTGCAGTAGACAACAAACTGCAACTGCAAAAGACAGAAAATAATAATAATAAATAAATAAGCAATAAGTATCAAGAACATGAGATAAAGAGCCCTTGTAAGTGAGCCCATAGGCTGTGGGAACTTTTCAGTGTTGGGGTGAGTGAAGTTATCCTGTCTGGTTCAAGAGCCTGATGGTTGAGGGGTAACAACTGTTCCTGAGCCTGGTGGGGTGAGTCCTGAGGCTCCTGTACCTCCTTCCTGATGGCAGCAGTGAGAGGAGAGCATGGCCTGAATGGTGGGTGTCCTTGATGATGGATGGTCCTTTCCTGCGAGAGCACTCCATGTACTTAACTTACAGGAAAATAAATACCGTAAAATTTATGAAAAACTATACATAAGCAAAGACTAACAACTAATGTGCAAAAGAAGTCAAATTGAGCAAATGAAACAAATAGTGAGAACATGAGTTGTGGAGTCCTTGAAGGTGAGGTCGTAGAATCAGTTCAAAGTTGTAGCGGTTGAAGTTATCCATGCTGGTTCAGGAATCCGATGAATTTACTGATCAATTCACCAAATAGAAAAGGATTCTATACATGTTTCAAAGTCATTTTGAAAAATATAAAATCAACTTACTCAAAGACTGCATTTTTCAGATGTATCAATCAAAATGCAACAACTAACAAATCTTA
Source organism: Mobula hypostoma (assembly GCF_963921235.1). Classification (NCBI taxonomy): domain Eukaryota; kingdom Metazoa; phylum Chordata; class Chondrichthyes; order Myliobatiformes; family Myliobatidae; genus Mobula; species Mobula hypostoma. Next base: position 10,914,203 of record NC_086117.1, read on the forward strand.
AGCATTAACTCAGCAGGTTAGGCCGCAACTGTGGAGAGAGAACTCTAGTTAATTCTTCGTCTGAAATGCTACATTTTCCTTTTCAGTTATTAACCATAGGAATAATTTGGAATAATAGTTATTGCAAAAATGATTATTTTAAAATTACATTTTAAAATGCTGCCTGATGCTGTGAATGTATGACAGTTTCTTTATGTTTGGTGATTTGCAAATTAAACTTAAAGAGATAAGAGTAATTCTAAGAATGAACACAACCATGAACCCAATTGTCAACCAGAATTTAGATAGCCTCCATGCTAGAAATTCTGCCTTGGCATTTCCCCACTGTGGATGTAGAGGCCTTGCCAAGGGTTACAGAAGGAATTTACCAGGGTGCTGCCTGGATTAGCGGGTATGAACTATTGGGAGAGGGTACAGAGGGGTTTAGCAGGATGCTGCCTGGATTAGTGGGTATGAACTATGGGGAGAGGGTACAGAAGGGATTTACCAGGACGCTGCCTGGGTTAGCGGGTATGAACTATGAGGAGAGGTAGGACAACTTTGGATTGTTGTTTCTGGAAGTGTTGATGGGGAGCCAATTAAAGTTAATAAAATTACAAGAGTTATGGATACGTCAGAGATTGTCAGTGTTGTTATCCCAAGGTAGAAATGTCAAGTACTGGAGGGCATGCATTTAAAGTGAGAAAGGGAAAGTTTAAAAGAGATGGGTGGGGCAATATTTGTTACACTAAGAGTGGTGGGTGCCTGGAACAGGTTGGGCTGCCAGGGGTGGTGGTAGAAGCAGATGTGATAGTGTCATATAAAAGGCTTTTAGGTAGATGCATAAATTTGCATGAAATGAAGGGATTTGGATTATGCACAGGCAGATGGGATTTAGCTCAATTTGGTATCATGTTCAGCACAGGCATTGTGGACCAGAGGGTTTGTTCCTGCGCCATACGGTTCATATACATCACTTCGGATAACGGTAAGTTCCCTCTTTTCCCCTGCACTCCTCCCTGTTTGAATCTGATATCTCATGGAATTCTGTTGTACAAACTCATGATGTCTCCAAAGAGCCCTGCCGGAAAACTACAAGGTATAAACCAGTTGTGCCTGGCTTTACCCAGGAAAGGCATGGGCCTTATGTGCAAGAAACCCAGTCAGTGATGGATGGTGCAGGGGAAGGGAGAATCTGCAGAAATTGTGGAAATCCTGTGAGGGGGAAATAGGCACATGGAGGAACCAAACAGGCAACTGCATCTCAGCCATCTCCGTGGTCCAACTCCAAAATCCCTTCTGATGTGTGATTAACCCTTACTGAATTCACAATTAGTGAAGTTCAGAATTTGGTACACATTTCAGGATTCAGCGACTCCCGTTACTCCTGCTATCAGTACAACATATTTGACCAGCTGGTCAGACAGAAGGGTGGAAAGAGAGGGAATGGTGCAGCCACAGAGTGCGGAAGCAACTTGATAAATTGGATTGAGTGCATGAGTTGAGGAGAAGATTGAAATGCATTGAGCCTTCTACACCCACAGCTGTACCACTGGAAACTGTGAAACCTTCCTTTTAAATAATGCAAGAGCAGTGTATATAGACAGAGAGGGTTAGGGGGATACGTTACTCACAGGTGCCGGTTTAGTGTAACAGGGATAAGGAGCAACTTCTTCACACAGAGGGTAGTCCCACACCATCAAGTTCAGGAGCAGTTATTATCATCCAACCATCAGGCTCCTGAACCAACGTGGAGAACTTCACTCACCTCAACACTGAACTGATTCCACAACCTACAGACTCACTTTCAAGGACTCTACAATTCATATTCTCAGTATTACTTTGTTTATATATTTGCACATTTGTTGTTCTTCGTTTATGCACAGTTTTTCATAAATTCTATTGCATTTCTTAATTTCCCTACAATGTCAATGCCTGCAGTGTAGTATATGGTGACATACCGTCTACATTTATTTTGAAATTTGGTGCTTGTATGGAGCAAGCTGCCAGAGCACAGACCGGCTGCATCACCATCTGGTAAGAAGGCACCAATGGGCAGAATCACAGGAGGCTGCAAAGGGTCGTAGACCCAGCCTGTTCCTTCATGGGCACCAGCCTCCGGACCACCAGGACAACTTCAAAAGGGGGCATCCATCATTAAGGATTCCTCCACTCAGAACACACTCTCCTCATCACTGCCATCTATCCCTTCCCTCTTTATAACCCTCCATTTTTCTATCACCTGTGTACCTACCGAAGAGTTTCTAAAGAGCCTCTAACATGAAACGGCCTGAAACGTCGACTGCACCTCTTCCTAGAGATGCTGCCTGGCCTGCTGCATTCACCAGCAACTTTGATGTGTGTTGCTTGAATTTCCAGCATCTGCAGAATTCCTGCTGTTAGCCTCTAACATGTCTGCCTCTATCGGTATCCTTGCCAGGGCGTTCCATGCACCCACCATTCTCTGTGTAAAAAACTTTCCTCTGACACCCCCCATACTTTCTTCCAATCATTTTAAAATTATGCATCCTCAGATTAGCCATTTCCACCCTGGAAAAAGTCTCTGGCTGTCCTCTTAATCGATGCCTCTTATCATCCTACACAACTCTATCAAGTCACCTCTCATCCTCTTTTGCTCCAAAGCCCTAGTTGCTCAGCCTGTCCTAATACGACCCACTCTCCAATCCAGGCGACATCCTGGTAAATATTTTATGCACTCTTTCTAAATCTTTCACATCCCTTCCTATAATGAGGAGACCAGAACTGAACACAATATTCCAAGTGTGGTCTAACCAGAGTTTTATAGAGCTGCATCACTACCTCACAGCCCTTGAACTCAGTCCCCGAGTAATGAAGGCCAATACACCTACCCCTTCTTAATCACCCTATCAACTTGTGTGGCAACCTTGAGGGATGCATAGGTATGGATCTCAAGATTTCTCTCATCCTCCACACATTAAGAATCCTAGCATTCATTCTCCCCTTCCTACCTTCTTCAGGTTGAACTCCATCTACTGCTTCTCAGCTCATGAGACCTTTTAACTGACTTGAAGATCGATCTAACCCTTTCCTCCCATGTAGCCCTCCATTTTTTTCGTCCATCAGCCCGTCTAAGGACATGGTGTGCAGTGGCTGGTGTAACACTACTACAGAGCCAGTAGATAGGGTTAATTCTGCCACTGCTGTCCATAAGGAGTTTCAGTGTTCTCCCTTTGATGGCTCGGATTTCCTCTGGGTGCTTTGATTCCCTCCTGCATTCCAAAGATGTGCATGTTAATAGTTAATTTCCCACCCACCTGGCTTCATCTATCACCTTCCAGCTATCCTCCTCCACCTTCCACCCCCCCCAACACTTTTTTATTCTGGTGTCTTGCCCTTCCTTTCCAGTGCTGTCAAAGGGTCTCAGCATGAAACGTCAACCGTACATGCTGTCTGGCCTGCTGAGATCCTTCAGCATTTTGTGCATGTTACCTCTAAAGTCACCTCTCACCCTCCTTCACTCTATGGAGAAAAGCCCTAACTCACTCAAACTTTTCTCGATGTTTTCTAATTGAGCCATCTCAGTAGAAAATAAAAAGAGCAAAATTTAGAATAACAGTGACTGAGAAAGTGTGGTGCTGGTAGACAAAGGCCTGATGAAGGGTCTTGGCCAGAAACATTGTCTGTTTATCCCCCTCTATAGATGCTGCCTGATTTGCTGAGCTCTTCCAACATTTTGAGTCTGTTGACCAAGTGTACTGATGTGCAGTGTATATATGACTGTTATATTGACCGGCTCTTTAATAGTTTATTTGCCAAAATTTCATTCTTCTTTATTGCCTGGATTGCACATGTCTGAAGATATAGTTCACCAAGGGCTATCATTCCAAAGGAACTTGGGAGCTTTCATGTAGGATTCCCTCAAGGTTAACTTGCAGGTTAAGTCAATGGTAAGGAAGGCAAGTGCAATATTAGCATTCATTTCAAGAGATCTAGAATATAAAAGAAAGGATGTAATGCTGAGGCTCTATAATGCTTGGAGTATTGTGAGCAATATTGGGCCCCTTATCTAAGAAAGGGTGTGCTAGCATTGGAGAGATTCCAGAGGAGTTTCAGGGTAATGATCCTGGGAATGAAAGGTTTAAAATATAAGGAGCATTTGATGGCTCTGGACCTGTTCTCATTGGTGTTTAGAAAAATGAGAAGGGAATCTCATGGAAACCTATTGGATATTGAAAGGATTGGATAGAGTGGACATGAGGAAGATGTTTCCTATAGTGGGTGAGCCTAGGACCATAGCCTGTGCTCACTGGACTTTAGAACAATGGGGTAGGGAGGATCTCACTGAAACCTATTAAATATTGTTAAGCTGAGATAGAATGGACGTGGAGAAGATGTTTCCTACAACGGGGGAGTCGAGGACCAGAGGGCACAGCTTCAGAATAGAATGCATCCCTTTAGAACAGAGATGATGAGGAATTTATTCATCCAGAGGGTTTGGTGAATCTGTGGAATTCATTCCCATAGTTGGCTGTGAAGGCTAAGTTATTGGGTATATTTAAAGCGGAGTTTGATAGGTTCTTGGTTAGTAAGGATGTCAAAGGAGACAGGAGGATGGGGTTTAGAGGGATAATAAATCAGCCATGATGGAATGGCAAGGCAGACTCAATGGGGCAAAATGGCCGAATTCTGCTCCTGTGTTTTATGGGCTAATGGAGTGTTTTAATGGGAAAACCTTTGTCAGTGCTTTTGGGATCGTCTGAAACGGTGTCAATTTATGCCCGTTCCCCTTGCTTCTGTTTGCCTAACAAACAGGTTCAACAGTATACTGTCTGGCAACTGAAATGAAGCCATTAAAAACAACTAACTTAATGATAATGGTCTTGTCACTCTTGTTCCCTGCCGCTGAGTATATTGGATTAAGTGATATCTTGGCAAACCTTGGTTATTGCCAATTTAATTGGGAAGATTGGGAGCAACCTGTAAAATAATAGCTGCTCCTGTTTGCAAAAACGGAGGCAACTACTCAGCTAACTGGCAAACGTAGCTCATGACGGGATTTGCTGACAGCTTTTTGGCTTTCCCAATGCCCCAAATGACCTCATGTACAGTAGCTCTTTTTGAACTATTTTTACGTGTGCTTTTGACCTAAAAACTTGCCAACAAAAAAATTGCTTCTTAACCTATTAAGCAGAAACACCGGGGCTTGATCAAATTAGATTCAAGCTAATTGGCAAAGGTTAGTTTAACCCTGACGCCACTTGTTTTCTCTTTGTTGTCAATCATTTTAATTAAAGAACGCCAATCCATCCATGGGGATTCTTTCATTTAAGGAATGCTGTGTTTTGTTGTAGGTCATTGCTGTTTGCCATGTAGAAATAAAAAGAAATGCAATTTATTCAGCCCTTGCTGCTTGCGGTTCCTGAATATGTGATTAGTTGTTGGAGACGAGCTAGACAAACGTTGTTTGTGCCTTGGCTTAATACTGATCAAATCTGCTGATGAAATACAGTCTGTTCACAGGTTGCAAACCCCTAATGCGCTCGATCTCCCATCGCAGACAAACGAAAAATGGAGGGCTTTGTGGGAGAGAAGCGTTAGATCGACCTTGGAGTTGGTTAAAGCATCACCACAACATTGTGGGCCGAGGGCCCTGTGCAGCTCAATTTTCTATGTTCCAATGCTATTACACATTAGTGTAGCAGTTAGCCCAACACTATTACTGCTTTGGCCAATACAGAATTTGGAGTTCAATTCTGACCACGGCCAGCTGTAATGATTTTGGTTGTTTTCCCTATGACCACATAGGTTTCCCCCAGGTGCTATGGTTTCCTCCCACAGTCACAGTTATCAGTTAATTGGTCATTGTAGGTCGCCCTGTGATTGGGCTAGTGTTAAACTGGTGGATTGCTGGGTGGTATAGCTGACTGGGCAGAAGGCTGTACCTATAAATAAATAAATAAGCAGGTAAATAAATAAATAAATTCAAAGCCTGATTGTTTGGGCAGAAGGCCTGCTTTGTGCTGTACCTCTAAATAAATAAATAAACAGGGAAATAAATAAATAAATTCAAAGCCTGCCGTAAGTATGTATGTTCATTCCTACAATTGGCAGAACTAGTTTCATCTTTCTCTCAACTTTTAGTGAATGTTCTTTCTTATCAGTCTTAATGTGTTTTGATGCCATTCAGTACAATACACTGGTGATATGACTCCTATATTGAATGATTTATGTGTATTTCCCAACTTATGGACATCAGTTGAATTGCCTCCGGTTCGTTAACCAGAGATGCACAAATTAGATCTCCATAGCAATCCACAGGGTTTGCCTCCCAAATAAGTTTTCAGAGATAAATGCCATCATTATTCTTGGTGAAGTTTACTGGTTTATCAGTTTACAACAATTACAAGTTCTGCTTTACAATCATGAAGCTGAAAAGTTTATTTTCTTTCCAATGCAATATCAGCCTTAAGGTAGAGTATCTGAACCAGAGCTTCTTCAAACACACTTCATGAGAAAACAGATACAGATTCATTTATTTACCACACGTACATTGAAACAGACGGTGAAATGTGCCAATTGTGTCAACAGCCACCAAGATCCTAAGAATGTGCTGGGGACAGCTGCCTACATAGCATGCCCACAGTGATCCTCAGAACAACAGCAACAGCCGAACAAGCCCCATCTACCCACCCACCCACTAACACACGTAGACAGTCCTCCACACACAGGACAGGCTAGCCCTGGGCCTCCAGCCACCAGTGGACTTGCGGATTTGCAGACATCGAGCCTCTGACTTCCCCATTGAACTTCAGACTTATAGATCCAGGGCTTTGGGCAACAGGCCTCGACTTCCTGACTTCCTTTCAACCCATGTGCTTTGCTTTTCAACATCAAAACCATGACTTGCCAATGATGGAACCCCAAACCCTAGGCTTCAAACTCAAGACTCACTGCTTACAGGACCCCAAACTCCAGACTCTCTGATGAAAACTCCAACAGGACCCCAAACTCCAGACCTTCCGATGACAGAACCCCAAATGCCAGACCCTCTGATGATTGGACCCCAAACTCCAGCTCCCCAATAACAGGACTCCAAACTCCTGACTCTCCAATGACAGGACTACAATCTCTAGACTCTCTGATGACAGGACCGATATTCCAGTCCCCCCAATGACAGGACCCCAAACTCCAGGTCTCAAACTCTGGACTCTCCAATGATGGGACCCTGAAAGCTAAGTCTTAAATTCGGGATTTGCCAGCTCGCGTACCTGGGTGTCACTGGCCCTCATGCCTTCTGCCTGCATGGACCTCTGATCCTGTTGATCCCAAGGGGTGGGGTGAGGGGAGCTTGCTGACCATGGGGTGGGCGACACCAGCCCTTATCCTTAGCCCTGACCTGCATCACTTTGAAATAATAATGAGTTGGTGTGAGAGGGAAGAGAAGGGCTCATACGCTCACAGTACCTGTTGCCTCCACCTCCATGATCTATTTATCCTGTAGCACCAGCTTGTCAGATCCAGGCCACCAAAGGTCACTAAATGTGATCATGTGTCAGTCACCACTGCCAGCTAGTTGCCTTTATGATACCAGCCCCATCAGTATAATAGAATTGTTATGGCACAGATCATCAGTCCACTCAAACAAGGCGGGTTCCTTGTAAAACAAACTCATCAGTCTCAATCTCCTGCCCTTTCCTCACAGCTCTGTCAATGAAACTCTCTCTCGTGCCTGTCCAGCTCCATAAAATCACGTACTGACTGTGTTTCCACAACCCATGAAGACTGTCATTTCCAATCTCTTTGGAAAAACAAATATTTTCCTTGTGTTCCTCGGACAGCACAGTCCTTTCAGCCCATCACGTTGTGCTGATCTTTTAACCCACTCCAAGATCCATCTAACCTTTCCTTTCCCCACCCACATAACCCTCCATTTTTCTATCATCCATGTGCCTGTCTGTTAAATGACCCTAAAGTATCTGCTTCTACCACCACTCCTGGAAGTGTGTTCCTTGCACTTAACACTCTGCTTAAAAAAAAATCTACATCAGATATCCTGCCTATCCTTTCCTCCAATCACCTCACAGCATTGCCCCTAGTAATAGCTTTTACCGTCCACTCAATCTATGCCTCTTATCATCTTGTACACCTCTATTAGGTCAGCTCTGATCCTCCTTCACTCCGAAGAGAAAAGCCCTACCTTGCTCAACTTCTCAACCTAATGTAGATAGCTTCCTGGTAAATCTCCACCGCACCCTCTCTGAAACTCCTACCTTCATCCTAGGGTGTATGGGGTGTCAGGGAGGGGTAGCACCTCTGGTGGGTGAACATGTCGCGTCCTTTTCAGGGCGGTTAGTCCACCTTTGGTCCCCACCTGGCACTCAGCTCTCACTTGTGGCTCCCTGTAGTTGTTTGCATGCGACAGCGGCCACACCCCGGGCAACAGCTTCGACAAGCCGGCTAAACCAGGTGAGGGTAGCTGACGGGTCTCAAACCCTCGGTGAGATAGGGTGTTGTCTATCCCAGCCTGTGAAGACAGACTCCAGCGGATTGAGCAGACGAGACCAATGGAAGGTCCAACGGTCAAGAAGGCGGTCTCTGCAAGCGTCATGGAACGTGTAGAGCAGGACAAGACACAGAAGACGTCCTGGTCATCCACTGCACCTAGTCCCATCTCCAGCCGTCTCCACTCTGTCTTGCTACTGGATCCAGATGGGAATTGGAAGAGAGAGTGAGGCTGACGCTGTGCAACTCTCCCTCACTTAAATCCAAATCACACGCTAGTCTGGACACCATCATAATGGTGTCGAGGTCCTCATCGACGTCAACGATGGACGAACAACAAAACACCTTCATCCTATAATGAGGCAACCAGAAGTGAACACAATGCTCCGTGTGGCTCCTGGCTGTATGTCTCACGCACCCACCCCTCTCGGTGTATGAAACGGACACATGGAGTTATTTATTATTGTTGATTCGTTAGAGATACAGCTCGGGACAGGTCCTTCCCGCCCAACGAGTCACAATGTGCAGCAACCAACCCACTTAACACTAGTCTAATTGCAGGACAATTTACACTGACCAATTAACCTACCAACCTGGTAGTTCTTTGGTCTGTGGGAAGAAACTGTAGCATCTGGAGGAAACACATGCGATCAGGGCAAGAACATACAAACTCCTTACAGACAGTGGTGGGACACGCACAGAGAGTGTAGCCCCTTACTGTCAGTGACCCCACTGTATTGCCCACTCTTCAACTGTACCGGAGTCAGTGTTGTCGGCATCTTGGAGGAGAAGATATTGCACTGATCAAACATGAACATAGGGAAAGGCCAGCATGATAGCATAATGGTTGACACAGTGCTTTACAGTACCAGCAACCCGGGTTCAATCCCCCACACTGCCTATGAGGAGTTCGTATGTTCTCTCTGCGGCTGCGTGGGTTTCCTCCGGTGCTCCAGTTTCCTCCCACAGTCCAAAGACGTGCCAGTTGCTAGATTAATTGATCACTGTAAATTGTCCTGTGATTAGGTTAGGATTAAATTGTGGGATTGCTGGGCGGAGCTGGAAGGACCTATTCCGCGACTTTTCTCAGTAAAAATAAAGAAAGGCATGTCTGAGTGGTTTTTAACTATACATCCCATGAACAAAGTATATATTTTGGTGAAAGAAAAAACAAAAGGATGTGGATTAAGATGGTGTGTAATCTGGGCAAGTTAAATAAAATCAAAGGTGGAAGAAGCCGCTGTGCGGGGACCAGCTAAAGCTTTTGTTCTTTATTCTTTTTGCGCTGTTGCAGCAGGGACCCCCGAAACAACCCGGAGCACATCCTGCGAAGGGTTATCTTTCAGCCTGCAAGTTCCAGAGAAACGCCGGCCTGCTTCTCTGACCTGCTCGAGTTCAGAGCATGTCAGCTACGGGGGAGCCTGTCTTGGCATACCACAGGGTCTAGACGGTCTGATCTACCATCCTTCTGTTCCTGCCTGGAACTCAGACATTCTCATGCCACTGATAATTTGAAAATTGTTTCTGATAGGCTATGCCTTTTAGCCACGGACACCCATAATAAGCCTTGGATCAGCACCCCTGTCGGAACAACAGTGGGAAAAGAGAAGGGAGCGCGGGTTCAGTGCGAGGTCAAAAATCATGACCCCTGGTGACCTTTGTAGTGTAAGCTAAAAACTCTTTGAATAAAATAACGATAAAGGCGAGAACTTGGGTTAAACTGTACCCTGTAAACACAAGGAAAGTTTTTTCCCATTTTAATGAGTTAAAGTGGTAGATTTTGTGAAACTTTTTCCAAGACTTATACCACATTTACTCTGTAAATAAATAACTTGAGTGTGAAAGATTGGGCTCCTTCACTCAGAGCACGCTAATTTATTTGCACAACACAAGAAATTCTGCAGATGCGGGAAATCCAAAGGAGCGCACACAAAATGCTAGAGGAAATCCGCAGACCAGGCAGCATCTTTGGAAATGAATAAACAGTTGATGCTTTGGGTCAAGACCCTTCAGCAGGCCTGAAAAGGAAGGGGAAACCCTTCCATAGATGCTGTTTGACTTGCTGAATTCCTGCTGCATTTTGTATCTCTTACTCTCGCTCAGGGGCCTGGGGCTCTTTGCTTAATAGTACTGGTCAATGACATTAAAGAAAAGGTTGGCAATGCTGCTCTAACTTATTTACAATTTGTTACAAGGCTGCCAGATAAAAAATGTATAGAATTCTTGTCATACAGTATAATGTGAAAAAAATATTTCAAATTATAGGACTTTGTGATAGACTGAAAAGAAAAGCCTTTTCTCTTTAGCCAAGAGGTCAATAACCAGGGGATATTAATGTAAGCTAATAGGTGAAAGGAGTAGAAGGTGGTTAAAGAAATATTATTTCTCTGTGCATAGAACATAGAACAATACAGAACAGGAACAGGCCCTTCGGCCCACAATGTTGTGCTGAACCAGCTAAAAAGCAAATCAAAAGCTCCAAAATCTGACCTACGTACACAATGTCCATTTCCCTCCATCTTTCTCACATCCATGTGCCTATCTAAATATCTTAAAAGCCTCTAATGTATTTTCCTCTACACCATACCAGGCAGCACATTCCGGCCATCCACCACTCCCTGAGTAAAAACTTACCCCTCACGTCATACTTGAACCTACGCACCCCCGCCCCCCGCCTCATCTTCAATGCATGCCCTCCGGTATAAGACATTTCTACCCTGGGAGAAAGATACTCCCTGCCTACTCTGTCTATGCCTCTCATATAATCTTACAAACCTTGATCATTTCTCCCCTCGGCCTCCGCCGCTCTGAAGAAAACAACCCAAGTTTGTCCATCCTCTCATGATAGCACATGCCCACTAATCCAGGTGAACCTCTTCTGCACCCTCTCCAAAGCCTCAATGTCCTTCCTATAGAGGCAACCAGAAATGTATGCAATACTCCAGATGTGGCCCAACCAGAGTTTTATGAAGTTGCAACGTAACCTCTTGAATTTTGAACTCAATGCCTTTGTGCATCTGGTAGAGGTCTTGAACTTACTGCCTGAGAGCGGTGCGGAAGGCAGAGGCGTTCATCTCTTCAAATGAGCCAGATGTTTCACTTGGTGGAACTCAGCAGATCAGGCAGCATCCACGGAGGGGACTAAACAGTCGACGTTTCAGGTGGAGACATCTCCGGAACCTCCTCGTGTTTTTGTTTCTTTTGATGTGGTGGGCAGCCCAGCGATGCAGCCAGCAGAATTTCTGCTTCACAGGTCCGGTGACCCCAGTTCAGTTTTGATCCCTGGCGAGGTCTGTGTGAGATTTTTCAGTAATTATGTGGGCTTCCCCCCAGCTACTCTGGTTCACTCCCACATTCTAAAGGCGTGCTGGCTCGTAATTCAATGGCACTGCAAATTGTCTCTAAGGCCAGAATCCAAGAGGATTTGATGGCAGTGTGAGAAGAAAATAGCATCAGTGCAAATGGCCCCATTTACCTCCTCCCTCGTCTCTATTCAGAGCCCCAAATTGTCCTCCCACGTGAGCCAGCACTTCGCCTGCAAATCTGCTATTGTGTTCAGTGCCCCGAAGCAGCCTCCTCTACATTGGTGAGACCCATCATTACTTGGGAGACTGCATCATCGAACACCTCTGCTCCATCTGCTATAAGTGGAACTTCCCTGTGGTCAAACATTTTACTTCCCATTCCCCTTGCCGTTCCAACATGTTGGTCCGCGGCCTCTTCTTGTGCCAAGATGAGGCCACCCTCAGGGTGGAGGAACAACACCTTATATTTCATCTGGGCAGCCTCCAACCTGATGGCATGAATATTCATTTCTCCTTCCAGTTAAAAAAAATTCCATCTCCCTCCCCTCTTCTTTTATTCCCTATTCTGGCCTCTTACCTCTTTTCACCTGCCTATCACCTCCCCTGTGTCCCCTCTTCCTTCCATGAGACCATAAGACATAGGAGAAGAATTAGGCCATTTGGCCCATCAAGTCTGCTCCACCATTTCATCATGGCTGATCCTTTTTTTCCTCCTCCTCAACCCCATTTCCTGGCCTTCTCCCCATAACCTTTGATGCCATGTCCAGTCAAGATCTCTGCCTTAAATACACCTGACCTGGCCTCCACAGCTGCATGTGGCAACAAATTCCAGAAATTCACCACACAATTTGGTGGCAAAAATAGGAAAACAGATTATTATCTGAATGGTGGCCAATTAGGAAAAGGGGAGGTGCAACGAGACCTGGGTGTCATTATACACCAGTCATTGAAAGTGGGCATGCAGGTACAGCAGGCGGTGAAAAAGGCGAATGGTATGCTGGCATTTATAGTGAGAAGATTCGAGTACAGGAGCAGGGAGGTACTACTGCAGTTGTACAAGGCCTTGGTGAGACCACACCTGGAGTATTGTGTCCAGTTTTGGTCCCCTAATCTGAGGAAAGACATTCTCACCATAGAGGGAGTACAAAGAAGATTCACCAGATTGATTCCTGGGATGGCAGGACTTTCATATGAAGAAAGACTGGATGAACTGGGTTGTACTCGTTGGAATTTAGAAGATTGAGGGGAGATCTGATTGAAACGTATAAAATCCTAAAGGGATTGGACAGGCTAGATGCAGGAAGATTGTTCCCGATGTTGGGGAAGTCCAGAACGAGGGGTCACAGTTTGAGGATAAAGGGGAAGCCTTTTAGGACCGAGATTAGGAAAAACTTCTTCACACAGAGAGTGGTGAATCTGTGGAATTCTCTGCCACAGGAAACAGTTGAGGCCAGTTCATTGGCTATATTTAAGAGGGAGTTAGATATGGCCCTTGTGGCTACGGGGATCAGGGGGTATGGAGGGAAGGCTGGTGCAGGGTTCTGAGTTGGATGATCAGCCATGATCATAATAAATGGCGGTGCAGGCTCGAAGGACCGAATGGCCTATTCCTGCACCTATTTTCTATGTAAATTTCTATGTAAATTCCCTTTCTTATATAGTCCACTCTACTCTCGTATCAGATTCTTTCTTCTTCAGCCCTTTATCTTTCCCACCCACCTGGCTTCACCTATCACCTTTTTGCTATCCTCCTTCCCCTCCCCCTACCATTTTATTCAAGCATCTTCTCCCTTGCTTTCCAGTCCTGAAGAAGGGTCTCAGCCCAAAATGTCGATTGTTTATTCATTTCCATAGATGCTGCCTGACCTGCTGAATTCCTCCAGCATTTTGTGTGTAGTGGAAATAGGTGTTTGACCATCAGCACGAATTCACAGATGATAAAACAGGCTCTTTGACCCAACGAGTCCATGCTGAGCAAGATACCCATTCAGCTAGTCCCATTTTCCTGTAGTTGGACCATATCCCCCCAAGCCTGTCCTAATACAGCGGACCAATGTTCAATTTCCACAATGTATGACTCTAACTTCAGAAATATGGGTCTGAACTGGGAATTGGGCCAGTATGGATTTAATGGCCTCTTTCTAATAGTTTCTGAATCCTGCAAGAAAGCACACAGCTTTAGCTACCTCAAATTCTTCCTTCCAAATCAACACACACAAAATGCTGGAGGAACTCTGCATGTCGGGCAGCATCTATGGAAGGGAATAAAGAGTCAACGTTTCAACAGTTTAGTCCCCTCCATACAGGCTGGCTGATCTGGTGAGTTCCTCCAGCATTTTGTGTGAGCATTGCTCAAGATTTCCAGCATCTGGAGAATCTCTTGTGTTTATAATCTTCTTCCAAAACTCTTTTTTGCCCTGAAACTCTCGGTAATTTGTCGCAACTATTGAGAAGGTGGGCACTTTATTAGGTACACCTGTACACCTGCTCAATAATGCCAATATCTAATCAGCCAATCATGTGGCAGCAACTCAATGCATAAAAGCATGTAGACATGGTCATTTGCTGTTGAGATCAAGCAGCAGAACGGGGAAGAGATATGATCTAAGTGACTTTCACCATGGAATGATTGTTGGTGCCAGACAGGGTGGTTTGAGTATCTCAGAAACTGCTGATCTCCTGGGATTTTCACATCAACAGTCTCTAGAGTTTACAGAGAATAGTACGAAAAAACAAAAAATATCAAATGAGTGGCAGCTCTGTGGTCAAAAGTGCCTTGTTAATGAGAGAGGTCAGAGGAGAATGGTCAGACTAGTTCAAGCTGACAGGAAGGTGACAATAACTCAGATAATCACACGTTACAACAGTAGTGTGCAGAAGAGAATCTCTGAATGTACAACACATCAAACCTCGAAGTGGATGGTCTACAGCAGCAGAAGACAACTAACACATTTTGGTTAATTTTAGCACCATGTGTGACTCCACGACCTTTGTTCAGAAGCCGTTGCAAGTTTTGTGTAACTTGAGCCAATTAAAGCTGCCTTCAACCCCTTTCCAGTACATTTTCTATTTTTCACCACCAAGGGATACCATTGTGGTCTGTTTAGTTCTCATTTCAGGACTGAAACCTTATTTCCTGTGCCCAAGTCCCATAAAAGAAGGCTTATTTTGTTTGAGCTAGTAATTATATCATATGGTGTTTGTGTGGGCTATGAGAGAAATACTCTTACCCCTCAGTCAGGAGGCTGTGTGTTCAAGTTCCACCTGAGACACTTGAGGAAAAATATCTAGACTGAGGTGTTCAAACATCTTCCATGGGATTACACACTCACAAAGTGCTGGAGGAACTCAGTAGTGGTGAATGATTTCGGCCTGAAACTTCGACAGTTCATTCCCCTCCAAAGACTCTGCCTGACCTGCTGAGTTCCTCTTGCATTTTGTGTTTTCTGCATTCGCCAGATCTGCCGTATCTTCCACCCATCATTAGTCCATGTGCACTCGCATGAAGGAATATCTCCTGAGAGGGTGATTTGAATTGCCTTTGAAGTAGAACGCTGGGCTGAGATCCATCAAGAACCAATCATGTTGTTATTGGTATGGAGTCACTTGCAGCCCAGACTGGGTACAAACCATACGACCATAAGACATATGAGAAAAATTAGGCCATTCAGCCCATTGAGTCTGCTCCACCATTCAGTCTTGGCTAATTTATTATCCCTCTCAAATCCCATTCTCCTGCCTTCTCCCTGTAACTTTTGATGCCCTTACTAATCAAGAACCGACCAACCTCCACTTTAAATATACCCTGTGACTTGGCTTGGCCCCCACAGCCATTTGTGGCAAATGAATCACAAACAAGATAAAATCTGCAGATGCTGGAAATCCAAGTAACACACACAAAATGCTGGAGGAACTCAGCAGGCCAGGCAGCATCTATGGAAAAAAGTGCAGTCGACTTTTGGGCCGAAACTCCTCGGCAGGACTGGAGAAAAAAAGCTGAGGAGTATTTAAAAGGTGGGGGAGGGGAGAGAGAATGTGGTGAAACCTGGAGGGAGAGGGATGAAGTAAAGAGCTGGGAAGTTGATTGGTGAGAGAGGGAAAAGGGGATGGGAAATGGAGAAGGGGCTGTTGGATTGGGGGGCATTACCAGAAGTTTCAGAAATCGATGTTCATGCCATCAGGTTGGAGGCTACCCAAACGGAATATAAGGTGTTGTTCCTCCAACCTAAGTGTGGCCTTTTCACGACAGTGGAGGAGGCCATGGATGGACATATCAGAATGGGAATGGGAAGTGGAATTAAAATGAGTGGCCACTGGGAGATCCCACTTGTTCTGGCGTGCAGAGCACAGATGCTCGGCAAAGCGGTCTCCCAATCTATGTCGGGTCTCACTGGTGTACAGGAGGCCACACCAGGAGCCCCGAACAAGGCATATGACCCCCAACAGACTCACAGGTGAAGTGCCGCCTCACCTGGAAGGACTGTTTAGGGCCCTGAATGGCCGTGAGGGAGGAGGTGTAGGGGCAGGTGTTGCACCAGAGAGACAGTGTAATGGTCAATAAACTGGCTGTTTGGAATCAAGTGAACTTGCCTGATATCTCTGGGCTGGGGCTGGGTGTATCTGCACCAATGCCACCTCACCCCCACCAATCCTTGGCACTCCTTATCTGCCACCAGTCCCACACCCTTCCCACAGTGCTTCACTGTCACCATTCCCAACATCCTTTGCTCCCACCAGATTTACAAACTTGCTCTCCACTCCACATTGACGATTACAGTACTGTGCAAAAGTCTGAAGGACACGAACTGTGTGTGTGTGTGTGTGTGTGTGTGTGTGTGTGTGTGTGTGTGTGTGTGTGTGCCTACCTAAGACTTTAGCATAGTGCTGTACCTCTCCAGTAACATGCTGCCTGCAATATTTGTAGCTTTGGGTGGAACAGTAAGATTGCCTCACTTAGGCTGCTGCCATACTACATGCATGATAGGTGATGAGGCTCAGTCACGTCAGGTGACGAGGTTAAGGCACATTAGGTGATGAGGTTAAGGCATGTTAGGAGATGAGGTTAAGGCACGTTAGGTGATGAGGTTAAGGCACATTAGGTGATGAGGTTAAGGCACATTAGGTGATGAGGTTAAGGCATGTTAGGAGATGAGGTTAAGGCACGTTAGGTGATGAGGTTAAGGCACTCTCTAGGAAAGTTTCAGAGATAGCATGGAGGGGCCAAAAGAGTGAACAGTCATTTGTTTCTTTTAGAGATGCAACACGGTAGCAGAGCCTTCCAGCCTAACAAGTCCACTTGGCCCAATAACTCCCATGTAACCAGTTAACCTACTGACCTGGACATCTTTGGAATGTGAGAGGAAGCCTGGAGGTAACCCATGTGATTATGGCGAGACCTACAGAACCCTTGCACACAGCAGCAGAAACTGAAACCGGGTCGATCCCGTAATTTCCCCCGGGATCAATAAAGTATGACTACGTCTATGACTATGACTATGACTAATAGCTACAGTAACGTTCCCCCCCCCCCCCGAAGCCTCAATCTGTGTAACAGCTCCCTCTGCGGTGACACAGAGAATCCAGCCGTCACACTACCTTGCCCAATAACTGGAACATTCATAGCATCAGCATGAAGATAGGTTTTTCAGACTCAGAGACCATCAAGCAGCCACTCACACTCCACCCACGTTAATCCCCCCACTTTCCACTTGACTGCACCCAGTCCTTCCATTCTGCATACACACTGGGAGCAATGTACAGTGGACAATTAACCTACTGACCCACATCACTTTGGGGACATGGGTGGAAACCAGAGGAAACTCACGTAGTCACACAGACAGCGTGCAAACTCCACACCGACAGCACAGAACCCAGGTCAGGGGAGCCTTGAGGCAGTGGCTCTACTGGCTCTGAAGAAAATCATAATTCTGACAGACTCTTAATGTAAATGTGACAAGACTGACATGAATGTTGCCAGAACTCAAAGGGAGAGGTTGGGCAGGCTAGGACTTAATTCCTTGTGGTGTAGTGAGAGGTTCCTTAAGGATAAACTCTTCTCCAGCTTCCAGCGGGTACAGGTATCAATTATAACCAACGTTTTGATGACAAACTCTGCCATCTTCATCAGGGATGATGCCTGGTCATGTCTAGTCCGGTGGTATTTATACCCTCGTACTCCATCCTCCTGGTTGGATAGTCCTCATCCGATCAGGTTTCCGCTCTCCCACTTTTTTAACAATCCAATTCCAGTTCTTACTTAGAGCGAGACCTTTGTCTTTGTTAAAATTCTTTTCCTCTAGTTTCATTTCAATGGCTTCCTTTACCAGGCAAAGCACTGCACAATAGTTTTGTGCTGTCAAATTCAATCCTCTGGTCATTGTGAATGCAGTGTTCTGCTACCGCCAATTTCTCTGGGTAACCCAAATGGATACACCTGTGCTCCGCGATGTGGGTTTCCACCATGCGTCGCGTCTCGCCGATATACACAGCTCCACATTCACATGGAATCCTGTAAACTCCGGCCGACCTGAGTCTCAGGTCATCTTTTATCCACAAAAGCTGTCATCTGAGCTTCCTCAAACACGAGGAATTCTGCAGATGCTGGAAATTCAAGCAACACACATCAAAGTTGCTGGTGAACGCAGCAGGCCAGGCAGCATCTCTAGGAAGAGGTACAGTCGACGCTTCGGGCCGAGACCCTTCGTCAGGACGCAGGGTCCTGATGAAGGGTCTCGGCCCGAAACGTCAACTGTACCTCTTCCTAGAGATTTGAGCTTCCTTACGGGTTTGTAGATAGTATTAATCCAGTATTTCTTCAGGATCCTGGCGATCCTTCCAGATACCATGGAAATATAGGGAAGAAAGGCGATAGTGACAGGTTCCTCCTTGTTGTTAGGTTTCCCAGTTTCTCCGTCAGCCCCTTTAAGGATCCGATTGATTTCCTTTACCTTGCAGCCATTCTGTAGGAAAGTTAGTAGCTGTACCTGGCTGGAAGCCCGAGAAGAGTTTACCCGTCACAAACGCCAGGAAAGCACTAGATACTTTTTCCTTAAGGTTGTTATAGCCGGGAGTGGTAATGGGGACAAGCTCTCGCTACCTATTAAATGTTCCCAGTGGCATGCTCCTCAAATAGCCTCTGACAACCAAGTCCAGCTCCTGGCCTTCACATGTGGCTTAGCTACTAAACCCAGCTCAACCATTTCCACTGACAGGAGAAGGGGCAACGCAGGGTTACTGCCACCTTAAAAACAGTCGCTTCAGGCAGATGGGGCTCATCAGCCATGGTTGGCAGCTCATCCAGGAGAAAGAAAACTCCGATCTCAAACTCCCACTGCATCATGCGAAAGGCTTCGGGAGTAAATACTGAGGGAAGAATCTGGAGCTGGAGTACCTAAGGAGGTCTCACATTGAGTTCATCGCTGACTAGCAGCTCCTGTGGTGCCACAGGTGCCAAACTGTATTGGCCTCTGTAGGTCCTTTGGGTTCATCAGATGCATGGAGAGGGGGGAGCTACACGGGCAACAGCTCGCTCTCCATATCGTACTACACAGGCGTGTGTATCTAGACAGCTAGGACGCAACATTGATGGTCAACTCTGACCGACAGAGGCCTCAATCACCCACAGGAGACAAGGAGGAGACAGTCCAGAGATGTATAACATCACAAGAGGTATGGGTAGGGTGAGTGGACTCCATCTTTTTACTCCAGAGAAGAGGAATCAAAAAACAAGAAGGTAAGGGTTGGAGCTGAGAGGGGTAAGATTTTAAAAGGATCTGGAAGAAATATTCTTCACACGGAGGGTGTGCATATTTGGAATGAAATGTGATAGAGAAATGTGAAGCAATTAAGGCAGGTAGAATAACAACATTTCAAGACAATTTGGACAGGTACATGGACAGGAATGGTTTAGAGCAGGGGATCCCAACCTGGGGTGCATGGATTTCGCGGTTTATTTAATTATTAATTTACCACTTGGTGCATGGCCAAGTGGTTAAGGAGATCGTCTACTGATTTGAAGGTTACTAGTTCGAGCCTTGCCTGAGGCAGCTTGTTTGTCCTTGAGCAAGGCACTTAACCACACATTGCTCTGCGACGACACCGGTGCCAAGCTGTATGGGTCCTAATGCCCTTCCCTTGGACAACATCAGTGGCGTGGAGAGGGGGAGACTTGCAGCATGGGCGACTGCCGGTCTTCCATACAACCTTGCCCAGGCTTGTGCCCTGGAAACCTTCCAAGGCACAAATCCATGGTCTCATGAGACTAACGGATGCCTAAAATTAAATTTACTGAGATGCAACGCAGAATGAGCCCTTCCAGCTTGTCGAGCCATGCTACCCAGCAACCCCCCAATTTAATCCTAGTCCAATCATGGGACAATTTACAATGATCAATCAACCTACCAACTGGTAAGTCTCTGGACTGTAAGAGGAAACCGGAGCACCTGAAGGAAATCCACGCAGTCACAGGTGAACATCAAAACTCCTTACAGACAGTAATGGGGATTTCCATGGCATGAAAAAGGCTGAGGTCCCCGGTTTAGAAGGTCATGGGCCAAATGTCGGCAAATGGGACAACCTTTTCATAAACACGAAAGATTCTGCAGATGCTGGAAGCTTGAGTGACATATGCAAATTACTAGAGGACCTCAGCAGATCAGGCAGCACTGTGGAGGGAAATAAACAGCCAATGTTTCAGGCCGAGAGCCTTCATGGGAACATCCTGATGGAGGGTCTCAGCCTAAAACGTTGACAGTTTATCTCTCTCCATAGCTGCTTCCTGACCTGCTGAGTTGCTCTAGCATTTTGTGTGCGCGACTAACTTAAATGGCCATCTTGGTCGGTGTGGACCAGTTAGGCCAACGGGCCTGTTTTTAGGCTGTGTTAATCTACCCCTTTGAAGTTTTGGTCCTCCGTGTAGGATGGGGTGTAGACAGCCCTCCCATTCTTTCATTTTTCCATGTGCACTTGTGGGAAGGAACGCCTAGTTTCCTTCTCTTTGTCGTCTTCCAGGATCTTTGCGGGTCAGGCAGCATCAATGGAAAGTAATAAAGAATCAACGTTTCGGCCTGGGTTCTGAAAAAGGGTTTGGGCCCAAAGCATCCACTCTTTGTTCCTTTCCATAAGCACTGCCTGAACTGCTGAATGTCTCCAGTATTTTCACACACAGAATGCTGGAGGAACTCAGAAGGCCAGGCAGCATCTGAAAGGAACAAACAGTTGACATTTCAGGCCGAGACCCTTCTGCAAGACAGAGTGAGTTGCTCTGGATTTGCAGAATCTCTTGTCTTTCAGGCTCTTTGCTTTGCTCCCAAATTATAACCACAACCAGTCGGCCGTGGGGGTCCCAGAGAAGAGGTAAAGGAATTCAGACACGAGAATATCCTGTTTCAGGTGGGATAGGGACTGTCAGTGGGACGCGAGCTGCAAGTGGTTTTGAAACCAGCAGTTACCCAGACCATGATACAATGGTGCACATTTAGACCCTCCAGAACCTTGGCTACAAATTTGATTGCGGGATCAGAAGGAAACTCCCAATTTGACCGGCTAAATATTCCAAGTTTGAATTTCAAGGAAAACATAGAGTTCCCGAGGTGTGATGCAGAGAACCACCGGACCTTTCGACCTGTCACCCTTGCCTGGGTTACAGTAACAACAAGTTCCAAAGTGCAGAGATTGAGAGTCCACCGGTTTGCAGGGTTAACCCTTTCCCAACAGGGTTTCACACTTCTTTTAATAGACTTATCCCCTCCCAAAACCCCACCAAATTAGAAGTTCAGCTCCTGAGGGTACTGTAAGTGCAAACAGTTTGGTGTTATTCAAGAGCTGAAGGTTATTTCGAGGGGAACTTACAGGGGTGCAAAGGAAGAGTGTCAGACAGAGCACTGTCTGAAACGGCCCGATCAAATTTAGGGCACCCCATAGCACTGAAAATGAACTTTAAATACATTGACTTCTTTTTTTCAAAAATCCCCTTGAAGAGGCGGTAATTACAGACATACTAATCGCTGCATTGTGATCACAGTCTCATCTTTAATGGGACAGAGCGTGACGCTATAATTGCATGTTAGGATAACAGCGAGTTTTTTTTTGGTGATTTCTCATAATTTCTCGCCTTAAGACATTCAGAAGTCTCCAAGAGTTTATTGTTTCTCCAGTCACCGTGATGATGCCAGCGCAAGGATCGGTTTACAGGCAACCTGCCCATGCCGGTGAACACCTCTCGGAACATCAAGGAGGTCCCGCGTCCCTTCAATCGCAGAGACACGGTCTTTGTCAGTCACGCAAGTGAACGCTGCCAAACGACGGGAACAAGGGAGCTATTCTTGTCAACAGCCCCAAAGGTTTTAGGATTGCAACATTAACTGTGCGCTAAGTTCTTGCTGCTCAGATCCGCGTTTATTTAGTCGTTGCCGTCACCCGTATGTTTCCCTGCGAAACAACAAATACTTTAAAGAAAATCAAAGTGCTTAGCGTCGGATTCTGATTCTGTACCCGATCAATTCCTGCAACTTGGTTGAATTTTTTTAATGCAATCAAGTAAGCACTAAATTAAATTGCGGAACGGTGGGAGGCATAGGTGGGGTAGACAATCAGACTGGGGGGGCACTGTGGTTTCGCGTTTAGCATAACGCTTTTACCAGTGCCAGCAACCTGGATTCTGTCTGTAAGGAGAATGAGAATCATGTGTAAAATCACTGACATATGTCCTGAAATTCGTTGTTTTGTGGCAGCAGTGCAGTGCACTGCGTAAGACACTATAAACTGCAACACACGTAATAAGTAGCTCATTAAGAGAGCAACACATCGAGGCCGTGTTCACGGGTTAATTGCCCGTTCAGAAATCTGATGGCGGAGGGGAAGAGATGAGAGTGTATGTCTTCAGGTTCCTGTACCCCATCTTTGATGGTACGTTCTCTCCGTGACTGCGGCGGTTTCCTCCACGTGCTCCAGTTTCCTCCCACTTTTTAAACATGTATCACTTAGTATGGGTGTAGCTGGGTGGCGCAGACTCGTTGGGCCAGAAGGACTTGTGAATATACTCTATCTCTAAATAATTAATAACAATAATTTTCCTGGGTGGAAATGTCAAATACTGGAGGGTGTTGGTCTTAGGTGAGGGGGAAGGTTTAAAGCTGTTATGAGGGGTAGGTTTGTTACACAGAGACGGATGGGTACCTGGACTGTGCTATCAGGGGGAAGTGGAGGAATCAGATATGATAGCAAGGTTAAAATTATTTAGAAAGCCATATTTACAGGCAGGAATGGAAAGATATGGATCATGTGCTGGCAGATGTGAGGGTTAAATTGACACCATACAAAGTGCTGGAAGAGCTCAATGTGTCAGGCAGCATCTGTGGAGGGAAATGGACAGTCAACGTTGGGCAGGAAATCCAAATGAATGGTCAAGAACCAAAATGTTGACTGTCCGTTTCTCTTCATAGATGCGCTGAGTTCCTCCGATATTTTGTTTGTTGATCCAGGTGCCAGCATCTGCAGTTGTTTTTTTGTCTCTAAATTGGCATTATGGTTGGCACAGACATTGTAGGCTTAAGAGCTTCTTGTACTGGTCTATATTCTATGTTCCTGGGACTTTCAGTCCCTTCGGTAATCCCATTTCACTTCTCTGAGAGGTAATAAACACGAGAGAACAGCAACGTGGAAGCATTAGAGAGGGTGCAGATAGATTTACCAGGAGGCTTTCTGGATTAGAGAGCGTGTGTTATGAGGAAAGGTTAAGCGAGCTAGGACTTTTCTCTTTAGAGCAGTGGTTCCCAACCCAGGGTCCATGGACCCCCCCCCCCCAGTTAATGGTAGTTGTCTATGGCATAAAACCCATTTCAGAGCAAAGGAAGATGAGAGATGATTTGATAAACATATACAGGCTGATGAAAGACACGGATAGAGTGGACAGCCAGAGACATTTTCCCAGGTTGTAAGACACTAAAGGGAGATATAATTTTACAGTGATTTGAGGAAACTATAGAGGGGATTGATGCGTTTTTTACCCAGCGAGTGGTAAGTGTATGGAAAGCATTGCCAAGAGTGGTGGAAGACAAGGAAACCTTAGGGACATTTAAGAGATTTTTAGATAGCCACATGGATGAAAGAAAACTACAGGGCCATGTGGGAGAGAAGGGTCAGACTGAGCTTGGAAAACGTACAAACTCCTTACAGGCAGCGGCGGGAATTGAACCCTGACTAGTGAATGCTGGCGGTATAAAGCAACACGCACAACATGCTGGAGGAACTCAGCAGGTAGGGCAGCATCCGTGGAAATGAATAGTTAACGTTTCGGGCCGAGACCCTTCATCAGGTGGTATAAAGCGATGCAATAACTACTACGCCTCCATGCACCAGAGAAAAGGAGCAGGAGTAGGCCGGTCAGCCCCTCAACCCTCCCTATCATTCAGTGAGCCTTGTCTTAATCACAATAGTCAACAACTCTGTGACTGTTTTGATGTCTCTGCACCAAAACAGACTTTTTGTGTTGCGTTCTTTCTTGTAGAGATTATGTATAATTTATTTTTAATTTGTTTTCCTTGTGAATGTCGAATAAAGTATATGATGCTATGTGCCTGTGAATGCTGCTGCAAGCACTGTACCTCTCTCTTGCATCTGTTTTTACATATTGTTGTGCAGATGACAATAAACCTGACTTTGACTTCAACCACTGCCCTCCAGGTTTTGACACTGTTGTAACATGAACCAAGACCCTGGAGACACTCAGAAGCTAGTGACACAGAAGTGTTTCATTCAACAAAAGTGAGCAGCCAGCATCATATTGATGAAGATTTTGGAAGAAGATACCTGTTTGACCCAATATTACATGACATTTTATATGCTAAAGATCAAAGGACAATTTCATAGTTACAATGTATCTACATTGCTTCCTTTGAATTACATATAATTTTAATACTTCCTTCTTCATACCCACACTCCAGACACCAAAAATGAATGTTAACCAGCATTGTTCAGTTTTCAATTAACTAGAGTCCACAGCTCCTGTAAATTACTGTCCAGGGCTGCATTTTAAATTTAATCTACAATGCACATTCCGGTCTAAAAATTGGTTGCTGAAATTAGTTGCTGAACTTAATATTTTGCTTTATAACCCAATTGCAGAATATGCTCTAACAGACATCTCTCTTATAATGAGAAGTTTCTTATGATCCTCCATCACAATAAATCCAATAAAGGCTTTTCGACCTGAAATGTTAACTCATTTTCTCATCCCACAGATGCAGCCTGACCAGCTGAGTGTATTCCTGAGTCCAGAGTCCTGATGAATGGTCTCAGTCCAAATATCAGGTGTTTATTCCTCTCCATAGGTGCTGCCAGACTTGCTGAGTTCCTCCAGCATTGTGTGCGTTTGTTGCTCAGTATTACATTTCGTAACTCCAAAACTTAAAACTAATTGGAATGAAAACAGAGAGCCAAGAGATGCAAACCTTAGATTGTCTTTTACTTTAAGCAAGACACACGCATTTTATGTAGTGGCATGATAACGTTTGCCATTTTCGTACTTTTACCTATAACCCACAATGTAGGCACCAAAGATGCTTAATCAAACAATATATTTACAATATTACTCAAGTATTACTGAAATATTAAATACACAACACTCAAGATTTCCAGTATCTGCAGGGTCTCTTGTGTTTATGAGTTTGTTCAAGTGTTTTCAGTTATAATTATCTCCCATATAATTTTGTTTACCTCTGTTTTTCTGCTCTCATAACAAACCACCAAAAAGTACAGCTGTGACCAGCTGGAAAAATACATCCATGGGGTCATTTTGACAGCTGGACATTAATTAATGTTCCACAAGTTTAAAAGGAAAATGAAAATGATTTAAAGCCATATTTGTGTGTTGGTAAGTGTTCTTGCAACAAAGTTGTCTGCTTTGGTAACTGAGCTGAAAAGGTGTGATGTGAGCAAGTGAGAGCCAACAGATATAAAAGGTTTGGTATTGAGTGAGACTGCTAGTGAGCGTACACCACATGTTGCAGAAGGGACATAGACCATATCATCCGCTTAGTCCAGTTTGGTTACATTTAGCAGAGATACCAGGCTCGTAAAGTTTTAACGCACTGTACATGAGGTTAGTTTTATATCACTATAGCCTGGTCATTATAGGAAATGTGTGGAAGCTTTAGAGAGGCTGCAGAGGAGCTTTACCAGGATGCTGCCCGGATCAGAGAGGATATGGTAAGCAAGCTGGGCTTTTCTCTTCGGAGTGAAGGAGGATAAGAGGCGACTTAATGGAGGTGTGCAAGAAGATGAGAAACATAGATCGAGTGGATAACTGGAGACATTTTCCTAGGGCGGAAATACAAGGGGGCATACTTTGAAAGTGATTGGAGGAAAGCATTAGGGGGATATCAGAGGTATTTTTTTTCTTACACAGAGAGTGGCGGGTGTGTGGAACACCCTACCAGGGGTGGTGGCAGAGGTAGATACATTTGGGATATTTAAGAAAATCTTACATAGTCACAAAGCTGATAGAATGTTAGAGGGCTATGTAGGAGGGAAGGGTTAGATTGATCTTCAGATGGATTATAACTTTGGCACAACATTGTGGACCAAAGGGCCGGCACTGTGCTGTAATGTTCTATGCTCTACGTCTGTGAAACAGGTCCAGTGAAAACCTGGAGTAGAGTCAAGGCTGAATTCTTTCATCTTCTTGGGATGAGTTCCCAGTCACCAGCTCAGCGCAAAAAGAAAAGCAAGAAACTGGATCCAACAGCATCTTGTTTTTTTTTCCAAAGCACAAGTCACATTAAAAGCATAATTAAACTGTATGAAAAAAGGAACAAAAATTAGGACATTCATCCCATCGAATCTGCTCCACCATTCAATCATGACTGATTCTATTTCAACCCCATGGTCCTGCCTTCTCTCGTTAACCCTTAAACCTTTATCAGTCACAAACTTATCAATCCCTGCCTTAAAAACACACAATGACTTGACAACCACAGACCTCCGTGGCAATAAATACACAGATTCAATACTAAAATTCTGCAATTTCTTCATCTGAAGAAATTTGTCCCTCTAAAGCAAATGTTCCCAACCTGGACCCCTTGGTTAATGGTATTGGTCCGTAGCATAAAGAAGGTTGGGAAACCCTGTTCTAAAGAGACGTCTGTTTATTCTGTGGACCATAGAGACTCCTACTAGTAGAGAATATTCTACTCGCCATGTCCATTCAGTCTAGGCCTTTCAGTATTTGGTAGGTTTCAATGAGATCCCACCCTCATTGGATTGGTCTCCTGAGTACGTCCCTGAGCCAAAAAGGCAGAAAACAATATTGGTCAGATTGGAGACTTGTTGAGACCAGATGGGATAAGGAAGTCAGATTTCCTTCCCTCAGGAACGTACAGTGAACCAGATGGGTTTTCAATGACGATCTAGTGGTTTCATGAATGTTGTTACTGAAGTTTGCTTTTTACTAAATAAGATCCAGATTTTTATAAATATTTGAATTGAAATTCTCTAGCTGGGATTGTATCACATCCCTCGTTCAGTAGTCCAGGAGCTGTAGTCACTGATCCAATAACTTAACCACCCCTTGAGGTGATAAGTGAGTCAGCCTGGGTTTATGGGAGAGTGCTCACTAGAGTCACTTAAGTAACTGACATGCCTATCAAAAATAGAACGTAGAACAATACAGCACAGTACTGGCCCTTCAGCCCATCATGTTGTGCCAGCCTTTTAACTTACACTAGTATCAATCTAACCCTTCCTTCCTACATGTAACACCCTGGGAAAGGTTTCACTGCTAACGTAATGGTCTTTCTGTAGAAGCAGTGTTTGGGTTACGGTTACAGATGACGGGTGCTTTGGAACGTGAGCCATCCAATGAAGGGAGAGTGATTTTCGTGTTGTATGCCTGACACCGGTGCGTGAGCTGGGTTCGGCGGGGGATGAAGGGAGGAGACACTGGAGAGAAGAGGTTGTAGGACTCGACCCAGAGCGAGGCCATGATCCAACGAAGTTTGGGGAGATCGAAGGAGGATTGGCGAAGGGGAAACCGTGAGTTCCAACTTGTGCACATCAGACCGTTTCATTAAGATGGGCCCTTGTCTTTACTAACCCTTTAGTCAAATTAAGAATTATGAAGCTAAATTGTTTAATTGTATGCAGTGTACCGTCTGTTATTTGGTAGTGCTGATTTGGAACAGGGTAACAAATCACGCAGCATCCACACAAACAGAGGGTTTCGGGGTGGGCTCGCATCTCAATCTCACACGTTTGGAGGGGCCAGAGATTGTCTTCCCTAGACGTACGCAGCCAACAGAGGCGGAGTGTTTCATACATTACCCTCCATTTGTTCTATCACCCATGTGCCTATCTACGTTATATGTCAATGACAGCTTTGTGGCCAAGTTTGCAAATGATACAAGGATAGGTGGAGGGGCAGGTAGTTTTGAGGAAGTAGAAAGGCGACAGAATGACTTAGACAAATTAGGAGAGTCGGCAAAAAAAAGCAGATGGAATACAGTGCCAGGAAGTATATGGTCATGCACTTTGGTAGAAGAAATAAAAGGATAGACTATTTTCTAAATGGAGAAAAATTCAAGATTCTGAGGTGCAAAGGGACTTTGGAGTCCTCGTGTAGGATTCCCTAAAGATTAATTTGCAGATTGAGTCAGTGGTCATTTTAAGAGGACGAGAATATAAAAGCAAGGATGTAATGCTCAGACTTTACTTGGAGTATTGTGAGTAACTTTGGACCCTTGTATAAGAAGGGGTGTGCTGACACCAGAGACGGTTTAAAGGATGATCACAAAAATGATTGCGGGATTGAAAGGGTTGTCATATGAAGAGCATTTGTTGCCTCCAGGTCTCTACTCACTGGAATTCAGAAGAATGAGGGGGTGACCTAATTGAAACCTATCAAATGTTGAAAGGCCTTGATAGAGTGGATGTGGAGAAGATGTTTCCTATGGTAGGAGAGTCTAAGACCAGAGGACACAGCCTCAGGATAGAGGGACGTCCTTTTAGAATGGAAATGAGGAGGAATTGCTTGAGCTGGAGGGAGGTGAATCTGTGGACTTTGTTGTCACAATTGGATCTGGAGATCAAGTCATTGGGTATATTTAAGGCAGAGATTGATAGATTCTTGATTAGTCAGAACATGAAGGGATATGAGGAGAAGGCAGGAGATTAAAAAAGGGTCTTCATAGCAGTCATAGAGTCCATTCTCACGTACGGATGCGAGACGTGGACACTCACCAAGACGATGCGAAAGTCTCTAGATGGTTGCTATACACGAATGCTCCGGGTGGTTCTTGATGTGAGTTGGCAACAGCACATGACGAACGTTGAGCTGTATAACAACTTACCGATGCTCTCCACTAAAATTGAGGTGAGAAGACTGCAACTAGCGGGGCACTGTCTACGCCACCCCGAGCCACCTGCCAGTCTAGTCATCATATGGGAGCCCAAGCATGGGAGGATGAGCCCTGCGCGCCCTCCCGAGACTATGGTCAACACGCTCCTAGAAGACAGCGGCGCGGCTAATGTAGATGAACTGAACACACTGATGAGGGAGAGGGAGAAGTTGAGAGTCCGTCATCGTGCCCGACGCCGGCCCCCTAGGCCTGAGTCGACGTAATAGTAGTCCTACATAACCCTCCATTTGTTGTAGCATCCATGTGCCTGTCTAAAGAGTTTCTTAAATCTCCCTAATATATCTGGCTGAACCATCATCTCTGGCAGGGTGTTCCAAACACCCACCCACTCTTTGAGTAAAGAACTTACCTCTGGCATCCCCATATACTTTTCTCCAATCACCTTAAAATTGTGCCTTCTTTGTGTTAACCATTTCCACCCTGGGGAAAATCTCTAAAAATGCCTCTTATCATCTTGTACACCTCTATCAATTCATCTCCACTCCTCCCGCACTCCAAAGAGAAAAGACCTAGCTCACTCAGTCTATCCTCATGAAATATGTATTCTCATTTCTGATGTCGGAAACAGCATTTTCCATTTTATTTCAGATTTCCTGCATCTGCAGCTTATTTTAATTTTCTGCTGAAGGATCCAGCATTTTCTATTTTATTTCAGATTTCCAGCATCTGCAGCTTATTTTCATTTTCATTGGAAAGCCTCCCAGCCCTTTGGAAAGAGCTGGGAGACTTTCCAAGTGTTCTTTCTCCATTTTGATTGCCAAAATCAGCAGGAAATAAGATTTTGCAGGTACAACACACACAGAGCCGAAAGCCTTTTAATAATTTATCAATAGATATTGCCATTATATTTAGCTAAGAAGCTCAAGGGTGCATTTTATATTGATTCAGTAATTGTTAGGAAAATCTTGATGAGTTTTTAAGACAATGAAAAAGCTGTTGGTTTCTTTCAGGATCAGATTACAGGCAGAATAAAAGTCAATTCAGAGTGATATTTGAAATGACCTCAAGGGGAAGAGCAGACAATGGGATGCATTATGAGCAGAGTGAAGGTGAGACACTCCTGGATATCTGAGAGCGTACCAAGCAGTCATAGAGTTTTCAGCTTGAAGCTGTGCCATGAGCCTTCCCTTCCTAGTCACTATCTTTGTAGCCAACAGGTCTGTGGAAGGAAGGTGAATTAACACAACGTGAGAGAGCAGCAGAAAGATACAATTTATCCAAATCTCAGTTTCATTAGTTCATTGCTCTTCAAGTTTGTTTTCGCTGGGGGTTGGTGGGGATAAGATCCCATTATCTATTAAATGCCCCTGCCTTAAATAGCCTCTGACAGCTCTAGGCCTCTGTGTGTGGCCTAGCTATCAAGCCCTGCTGAACTGCTTCTACGAACAGGAGAAGGGGCAATGGCGGGTTACTGGCGCTTCAATCACTTCAGGCCGATGAGGCTCACCAGCCACGTTTGGCAGCTCACCCAGGAGGGGGAAAACTCTGATCTCAAACCCCCACTGTTTTGAGGCTATACCCACTCATGGGGAAGGCTTCGGGAGTAAACCCCGAGGGAAACAAAATCTGTGCTACGTTGAGTTCAGTGCTGACTGGCAACTCCTGCGATGCCACTGGTGCCAAACTGTATCGGTCTCTGTCATTCCTTTGGATCCATCAGTTGTTGTGTTGGGTGGGGGTGGGGAGGGTAGTCTGAATGTTGTGTCTCTATTGTTACATGCTATGATGCTTGTGCAAGTACATTTTCCATTGGACCTGGTGCATCTCACAGTAAAATTGACTTTGATTTACAGAGAAAATTAGTGGAGTGATGGGATTGCCTGGACTCAATGATTGGCATTTTTAAACAAAATAATGTGGGCAGTAATTTTGACCTTAATATCCACTTTCTGGTCTAGGGATAATTTTGCTTTTAATCCTCAGTCAGATTTGGTGGTTGTAGATTCCGGACCTGACTTTATACTTTACTCTTTGACAGAGTGTATCCTCCTATTCCATCTCCCTGAACCCCGCTCAGGAACACTGCTGAACAATTGTATTTGTTGGCTCTGTTGGACCGGTTAATGTACGAGGAGCGTTTGATGGCTCTGGGCTTTTACTTGCTAGATTGTAGAAGAACGAGGGAGATCTCATCGTAACCTGTCGAATATTGAAAGGCCTGGGTGTGGAGAAGATGTTTCCTTTAGTGAGGAAGACTAGGACCAGGGGATACAGTCTCAGAATACAAGGACGTCCCTTTAGAACAGAGATGAGGAGGAATTTCTTCAGCCGGGGGTGGTGAATCTGTCACAGATTGCCACAGATAGCTGAGGATTAAGTCATTGGGTATATTTAAAGCGGAGGTTGATAGGTTCTTGATTAGTAGGGACATCAAAGGTTCTGGAGTGAGGTAGGAGAATAGGGTTGAGAGGGATAATAAATCGGCCATGATTGAATGGTGGTGAAGACTCAGTGGGCCAAATGGTCCATCCTGCTTCTATATCATGTGGTTGTGTAGTTATTCTTGGCAGAATTGCCTTTAACATTTGAGGAAGATCTGTCTGCAAATTTGAGATTACTGTAAATCTAATTTTTTTGTGTTACTAGATTATGTTGACATCTCAGCAGGTATGCTACAAGTATCAGAGCTGATTCTCATTCCTCCTGGTCTACTGGCCACTGATCATAAAACATCTAACGATAAAGGGATTCTTTTCTGCTGTTAAATAGCCTCTGTGCACAATTCTTTATTCTAGAAGGCTATTTGCCAATTTATTTTATTAAATATTAGTTTTAGCATTTAATGAATTTACAGAGTGGCTGTGAGCTGCCCACAAAATGGGGCCATGTATTGCTAACACCATCTTAGATTACCAATCTTCAAAACCTCATGATTATCACTTTTATAGATGGCAGCTGAACAGAGGCGATGACATTAGATATGATAGCATGTAGTCTTGTTATCAGACCAGCAGTCCAGAAACTTGATCAATTCCCTTTGTAGCAGCTGGCACATTTCAATTTCATTAATTAAATATCTCCTGGACTTGAATGCTGTTATCTGTAATGTGACCATGAGCTGTTAGTCGTTAATAACCCAGAAAATGTGCTAAGGCCTTTCAGGAAAGGGTATCTGCCATCTTGGATAATTTTGTCCCAGAAGCAATCCCAGACACACAGATGCAGGGTCCCAGATGTGAAATGTTGACAGTTTTCCTTTCCACTGATGATGCCTCCCCTGAAGTCTTTCCAGTATTTGCTGGTTTTATTTCAGATTTCCAGCATCTGCAGTTTTATAAAAAATTTCCTGATGTAGTAACATAATGCAGTTAACTCTAATCTCTGACTGCCTTTTCCGAAAACTCCCTCCTGGAAAGTGCCATATGTCTGTTAAAACAAAAACTTCACACTATTTTAGTAGTTCCTTGTCCCAGGCAGTTAATCTGATCAACCATTCTCATTAGACCCCCTCCCCTGTTCCCTTTATCTAGAGTATTACACCATTCACTGCACTGTAGACACATGAAACCACTTTTTATAATGCTGGTTACATTCCTCAAAGCAAACCTACAAAAAGCAATGGATATGGCCCAGTCCCCCGAGTGTAAAGCCCTCCCAACCATTGAGCATATCTACATGAAACGCTGTCGCAGGAAATCAGTATCTATCATTAAAGGTCCCCACCACCCAGGCCATGTTCTCTTTCCACTGCTGCCATCAGGTAGAAGGTACAAGAGCCTCAGGACTCGCACCACCAAGTTCAGGAATAATTACTACCCCTCAATCTTCAGGGTCTTGAATAAAAGAGGATAACAACACTCAACTTCACTTGCCCCATCATTGATATGTTCCTACAACCACTGATCTCACTTTCAAGGACTCTTTATCTCGGAGAGATAAGGCTGTTGGTATACAAGTAGATGTAGTGTGTAGTGAGGCTGTGAGGAAAGTTAGGCAGATAATAGGGCCAAATTGCAGTGAGCATAATGGAGTCAAAATCAAAATGGGTGATTAATACAGGACTGAAGGTGTTATATTTGAATGCACAGAGCATATGGAGTAAGATATGATGTGCTGGGCATATCTGAGTCATGACTGAAAGAAGATCATAGTTGGGAGCTCAACGTCCAATTGTATTGAAAGGATAGGCAGGTTGGCAGAGGGGGCGGGGTGGCACTATTGGTAAAAGTTGGAATCAAATCTTTGGAAAGAGATGGCATAGGATAGGAAGATGCAGAATCTTTCTGGGTAGAGTTAAGAAACTGCAAGGATAAAGAAAACCCTGATGGGAGTTACATAAAGGCTTCTGAACAGTAGCCAGGATGTGGGCTAAAAATTACTACAGGAGAAAAAAATGCATGTTAAAAGGGCAATGTTATGATAATAATGGGGGACTTCCTTTGGGGCTGGATCCCAAGAGCTGGGATTTTTTTAGAATGCCTACAAAATGCCAAAAGTAATAAAATAATAAAGTAAAGATGGCTTTTTAGAGCAGCTTGGGATTGAGCCCACTAAGGGAACAGCAATTTGGGATTGGGTGTTATGTAATAACCCAGATTTGATTAGGTAAAGGAATCTTTCGGAAGCAGTGATCATAATATGATAGAATTTACCCTGCAGTTTGAGAAGGAGAAGATAAAATTTAGTGTATCAATATTAAAGTGAAATACCATTTTTAAAGCGGAGGGGAGGAGAAGATGGCGGCACGACGCAGCGCGCGCGGCCGCTACGAAATGATATCGTATTTGTGAAGTAGGTACCGTTCACAATCCTGATTTGATGGAGACAGACGTGAGAAGCACGGAGGAACATCTGGAGAAACTTCTGAAATGCCCGCTTCGCTGCCACGGCTACTGTGTGATCGAGAATCTCTGGAGGGGAAGGCCCCAAATCCTCGGCTTTGCCTATTGCCTATTGCCGGGGCTGGGGTCGAAGCGCTCGGCAGAGATGGTGCTCGGTGCTTGGTGTCAGAGAGCTGGTCGGAGGCTCAAAGTTTTCGGACGGACTCAAGAGTCGGCTGTGGTCGGGTGCTTCCAGGATGCTGCATCGGCAAGTTTGCAGCGCTGGAGGTTCATGGCAGGGAGAGTTTCTCCCTTCTACCATCTGCGTGAGATGATGGGACTTTCGAGAGACTTTGAGACTTTTTTTTACCGTGCCCATGGTCTGTTCTTTATCAAATTACGGTACTGCTTTGCACTGTTGTAACTATATGTTATAATTATGTGGTTTTTGTCAGTTTTTCAGTCTTGGTTTGTCTTGTGTTTCTGTGATATCACTGGAGGAACATTGTATCATTTCTTAATGCATGCATTACTAAATGACAATAAAAGAGGACTGTGTGTCCTCATAATCTAATAATCTAATAAATAAAGGGAATTACAGAGGCATGTGAGAGGAGCCAGCCAGAGTTAATTGGAAGTGTACACTAATAGGGATGATGGAAAAATAGCGATGGTGTTTATGGGGAAACTCAGGAGACACAGGAAAGATACAATACATCCCAAAGCTGAAGAAGTATTCTGAAGAGAGGGTGAAGCAACTGTAGTGGACAAGGGATTCAAAGACAGCATAAAAGCCAAAGGGAGGGTGTATAATATAGCAAAAATGAGTGTGAAGGTAGACAATTGGGAAGCTTTTAAAAACCAACTGAAGGCAAATAAAAAAGCCATAAAGAGAGAAAGGATGAAATATAAAGGTAAGCTCGCCAATAATATAAATGAAGATACAAGAAGTATTTTTCAGATATGTAAAGAGTTACAGAGAGATGAGAGTGGATATTGGACTGCTGGAAAATGATGATGGAAAGGTATTAATGGGGACAAGGAAATGCCAGATGAACTTAATAAGTACTTTGCATCACTTCATTGTGGAAGACATTAACAGAATGCCAGAAATGAGAGAGTATCAGGGGACAGAAATGAGTGTCATTACTATTACTAAGGGAAAGTGCTTTCGAAACTGAAAAGCCTGCAAGATAGATAAGTCACCTGGACCAGATGGACTACACCCCAGGGTTCTGAAAGAGTAGTTGAAGAGATTGTGGAGTATTAGTAATGATCTTTAAGGAATCACTAGATTCTGGAATGGTTTCTGAGAAGTGGAAAATTTCAAATGTCATTCCACTCTTTAAGAGAAGGAGGCAGAAGAAAGGATGTTATAGGCTAGTTAGCCTGACTTCAGTAGTTGGGAAGATGTTGGAGTCTATTATTAAAGATAAGGTTTTAGGGTACTTGGAAGCACATGATAAAATAGGCCAAAGTTAGCATGGTTTCCTTAGGGGAAACCTTGCCTGACAAATCTGTTGAAATTCTTTGAGGAAATAGCAGGCAGAATAGACAAAGGAGAGTCGGTGGATGTGGTTTATTTGGATTTTCAAAAGGCCTTTAACAAGGTGCTGCACATGAGGCTGCTTAACAAGATAAGAGCCCGTGGTATTACAGAAAAGGCATTAGCGTGGACAGAAGATTGGCTGACTGGAAGGAGACAAAGAGTGGGAATAAAGGGGGCCTTTTCTGGTTGGCTGCCGGTGACCAGCAGTGTTCTGCAGGTGTTGGTGTTGGGAACACTTCTTTTTCAGTTATATGTCAATGTATTGTATGACTGAGTTGATGGCTTTGTGGCCAAGTTTGTGGATGATGTGATGATAGGTAAAGGGGCAGATAGTGTTGAGGAAACAAGGTGTCTGCAGAAGGATATAGACAGATTGGGAAAAGGGGCAATGAAGTGCCAGATGGAATATAATTTAGGGAAGTGTATGGTCATGCACTTTAGCAAAAGGAATAAAGAAGCAGACAATTTTCTAAATGGGGAGAGAATTCAAAAAATAGAATTGCAGAGAGACTTGGGAGTCCTTGTGTAAGATTCCCTAAAGATTAATTTGTATTTTGAATCAATGGTGTGGAAGGCAAATGCAGCGTTAGCAGTCATTTTGAGAGGACTAGAATACAAAAACAAGGATGTGATGCTGAAGCTTTATAAGGCATTGGTCAGACCGCACACTGGGGATTATGAGCTGTTTTGGGCCCTTTATCTGAGGAAGAATGTGCAGGCATTGGAGAGTCCAGAGGAGATTCATGAGAATGATCTCATGAATGAAGGGGTTAACATATGAGGGATGTTTGATAGCTCTGGGCTTGTACTTTCCAGAGTTTAGAGAATAATGGGGGGGGGGTCTCATTGCAACCTATCGAATATTGAAAGGTCTGGGTAAAGTGGGTGCGGAGAGGATGTTTCCTATAGCGGGGAAGTCTAGGACCAGAAGGCACAGCCTCAGAATTGAGGAATATCCATTTGGAACAGGGATGTGGAAAAATTTCTTTAGCTAAAGAATGGTGAATCAATGGAATCCATTGCCGCAGACGGCTTTGCAGGCCAAGTCATTTAAGGCAGCAGTTGAGGGATTCATGATTATTCTGGGAGTTACAGGTTACGGGGAGAAGGCGGAAGAATGGTGTTGACAGCCGTGATGGAATGAATGATGGAGAGGACTCGATGGGCTGAATGATCTATTTCTGCTCCAATGTCTCATGGTCAACTGACATATTTAAAATTGTGGCCAAGTTGAGTTTATTGTCATGTGCGCAGGTAAGGCAACATGCAGGTACAATGAAAAGCTTGCAGCAGCACCTCAGGCACGTAGGTATGGCCAACACACAGAAGATGAGCTATAGGTAACTGATACAAGATAGTGAAGAAATGGCATGCAAAACAAGACAAAAGCATAGCTGTTGATTATTTTTGTTTTGTTTTATTTACAGATACTGCACAGTAACAAGCTCTTATGGCCCAACAAGCCCATGCCACCAAGGTGAGCAATTAACTCACCATCCCATACGTCTTTGGGATGTGGGAGGAAGCCATGGCACACAGAGGAAACCCACGCAGTCACGGAGAGAACGTACAAGCTCCTTACAGGCAGAGGCAGGAATTGAACCCAGGTCGCCGGCACTCTAATAGCCTTGTCCGGGCCACTACTCCATGATGCTGCCCACTTTTAAGGCAGATTTAGATTGATTTTTGATAAGTAAAGAGGAACAGGGTTACCAGGGGTAAATTGGAATGATGAATCAAGATCACAGTCAAATGACCTTATTAAATAGTAGTGCAGGACCGAAGGGCTGAATGGCTTGTTCATTATGTTGCCTTTACAGCTCCAGGATCAACCTGTAGCAATGTAATCATCTCCTTTATCAGCCGCAAGTGAAGCTTTTGATTGACTGGATTCAAAGTACTTCCTCGTGGCTTGGCCCCAAAGTGCAAAACGATCCTACGCCTGGCAGCCTGACAGGGCGTCTGATGTGCAAAATGGTTTTCAAAAGATGCACCTCCAGCATTGTTCAAACATTGTGAATCGGCTTTGGTGCAAAGCTAGGATCAGAAATCGGCCAGACAATCACTCAAAACCTGTTCTGTCTTTCAGTTAGATCATTGAATTATCTGCATATTAACCCCAATGAAACAGTTTGGTTCCACACATATCAATAACCACAATACTTATTTATTTTGAGATACAGTGCGTCCTGACCAACAGACTATGCCACCCAGCAGCCTACCTATTTAACCCTAGTTTAATCACAGGACAATTTACAATGACCAATTAATCTACTAACCAGAATGTGGGAGAAAACTGAATCACCCAGATAAAACCCACACGCGCACAGGGAGAACATACAAACTGCTTACACGTGTTGCCGGAATTGAACTCTGAACTTCGATGTCCCAACCTCTAAGCACTACGCTATCGTGGCACACTAACAGGGATCCCAGAATAATCCATCAAATTTTACCACACTGCAACAATACCAGTATTGAATAGTCTAGAGAACTCAGTTTTTTGTCTATGGTAATGTCTCAATGAGGGGGTGGGCATTGGGCAGGGGCAGGGGTATGCATTGGAAGGATCTGAAAGTCATTTCTCTGGTGGATCTGAACTTCTTTAGTTAATACTATTTTTTTGTAGAGAGCAGGTCAGAACGTCATTGGCAGGCTCTGCGTTAGGGTTCCACTATGTGAGCAGGAGGCACGAGTGACAGTGACTCCATTATTATGTGAATCAGCGAGACTGGAGATCAAGGCCTGATGTTCACATTCCTCTCATCGACAAATTCAGAGTTCAAGACATGAGTCTGGAATTCAAGGCCTAGTGTTGCGGGTCCCATGATTGATAAATCTGGAGTTTGAGGCCTAGTATTGAGGGTCCCATCATAAATGAATAGGGAGTTTGGGGCCTAATGTTCAGGGTCCTGTCATTGACGAATCTGGAGTTCAAGTCCTAGTGTTTGGGGTCCTGTCATTGATAAGTCTGGAGTTTAAGTCCTAGTGTTTGGGGTCCCACCATCATCAAATCTGGAATTCAAGGCCTAGTGTTCAGGGTCAAGTCATTGATAAGTCTGGAGTTTGAAGCCTAATGTTCCGGGTCCCATTATCGATGAATATGGAGTTTGGGGCCTAATGTTCAGGCTCCTGTCATTGACGAATCTGGAGCTTGAGTCCTAGTGTTTGGGGTCCTGTCATTGACAAATCTGGAGTTTAAGTCCTAGTATTTGGGGTTCCACCATCGACACATCTGGAATTCAAGGCCTAGTGTTCAGGGTCAAGTCATTGATAAGTCTGGAGTTCGAGGCCTAGTGTTCAGAATCCTCATTCATCATCATCGGCGAGTCCTGGAGTCAATACGAAAGATCGAAACCCGAAGTTTGATCGGAAGTCCGGAAGTCGAGCCCAATGGCCAAAACCATTGCGAGTCTACTGGGGAAATCGAAAGCCCAATGTCTGCGAATCCGTGAGTCTGCTAGAAGCATCCTGTCCTGGGGTTTGAGGATGCGGTGGGAGGGAGGAACGGAGCTTGTTTTGCTGTTGGAATGGGGCTCGATTTGCTGTTGCAGTTTTGATGCTCGTTGTGTTCCCTGTTGTTCTGCTGAGCACGGTGGGCATTCCATGTTGCTGCCAGAATGTGTGTGACACTTGCAGGCTGCCCCCCGCAGTACATCCCCAGGTGTGTTGGTTGTTAATGCAAATGACATATTTCTCTGTATGTTTCAAAGTACATATGATACATAAATCTGAACCTGAATCTAAATCCGAGTACTTTGAGTAGAACACAATTCAGTAATTTTGGTCTCTTATTGAAAAAGCTTTTATTTCACTCTCTTTCTAACCTGTAGTCTCTCAAAAGCCATCATTTCCTCTCACATCCTAAAGATAGGTGGATTAGTAAAATAGTGAGCAAATTGAACTTGAACAACAGCTGGCCTGGAAGCCACACCATTGAGCGTACCTACAGAAATTGATAGGCCCTTGATTGGTGAAAGGGTGAAGACAAAAGAAGGCAGATGTTGACAAAAGGCCATGACTGAATGGCAGAGCAAACTTGATGAGCCAAATGGCCTAATTCTGCTGCTATGTCTGATAGTCTATGGTTTATATCTAATGGTGTAAATCAGATGAGAAAGAACTTACTGTCAACAAACACAAAATGCCGAAGGAGTTCAGCAGGCCAGGTAGTATCTATCATGGTCTTTTGGGGTCATCCACCACATCCAGTGCTCCTGATGTGGCCTCCTGTGTATCAGTGAGATCTGAAGTAGATTGGGAGCCCACTTCACCGAGCACCAACGCTCCATCTGTCAGAAAAAGCAGGATCTCCCAGTGGCCACCCATTTTAAATCCACTTCCCATTCCCATTCCAACATGTCAGTCCATGGCCTCCTCTACTGCCACGATGAGGTCACACTCAGCTAGAGGAGAAACACCTTATGTTCCATCTGGGCAGCCTCCAACCTAATGGCATGAACATTGATTTCTCAAACAATTAATGCCCCTCCCCAACCTCCTTCACCATTCCACATTCCCATTTCCTCTCTCACTTTAGCTCCTTACCTGCCCATCACCTCCCTCTGGTGCTCCTCCCCCTTCCCTTTCTTCCATGGCCTTCCTGTCCTCTCCTATCAGATTCCTCCTTCTCCAGCTCTTTATCTCTTTCACCAATTGACTTCCCAGCTCTTTACTTCACCCCTCCCCTTCTCCCGATTTCACCTCTCACCTGCCACCTTATACCTCTTCCACCTTTCTCTCCACCTTCTGACTCTGGCTTCTCATCTTTTTTCTCCAGTCCTGAGAAAGGGCCTCGGCCCGGAACATTGACTGTTTTCTCTTTTCCATTGACGCTGCTGGGCCTGCTGAGTTCCTCCAGCATTTTGTGTGTGTTGCTTGGATCTCCAGCACTTACAGATTTTCTCTTGTTTGAGATAGGAACTTGCTGTGGCATCTTGGTAGTACTCAGCAACTTTGACAAGTAGATCCACCACAGGAAATTTGAGACGGAAATATTGTTTGCATTTCTGGTCACCCCCTTAATAGGAATAACGTGGAGGCTTTGGAGAGGGTGCAGAAGAGGTTTACCAGGATGTCGCCTGGATTAGGGGGCATGTGCTATAAGGAGAGGTTGGACACACTTGGCTTGTTTTCTTTGGAGTAGCAGATGCTGAGGGAGACCTGATAGAAGTTTATAAAACTATGAGAACAAAAGATAGCGTGGACATCCAGGGCCAAAATGTCCTAAGCTTGAGGGCAGGTATTTAAGGTGAGAGGGAGAAAGTTCAAATGGGATGCACAGGAGCAAGTTTTTTACACGGAGAGCGGTGGATGCCTGGAATATGCTGTGAAGGGCGATGACAGAGGCAGATACATTCGAGGCATTTGGGGCACTCGGATAGGTACATAAATGGGCAGAGAATGGAGGGATATGGACACTGTACTGGCAGAAGGGATTAGGAATCATTAGCTTTATTGGTTAGGTACAACATTGCGGGCTGAAGGGCCTGTTCTTGTACTATACTATTCTGTGTTCTACGTTCTAAATGATTACCGGTTAAGAATAACAATGGAGAACTGGTTCTTGTAATCAGCGATGTAAAAATGACTCAGGAATTTGTTATTTTGGTAAACCTGAACACAGGATAAACTTTGGCCAGAACACAGAGGATACCCTGTCTGCTTTTCTGTGCAACGCCACTGTGGGATCTCCCAGGAGTTGGCACCTGCAGACAATGCAGCGTGTTGTCAATGGCATGCTCGCACTTCATGGAGTCGTAATGTCGCACAGCACAGAATCCGTCTGACAGCCCACCGTGTCAGGAGCAGCCAACAAGCACCAAACTGTATGAATTTCAGCGTAGATGCTTATTTCACACAAATCTCTCAGCACCCTATTCTTGAACAAAATTCTGTCAATGCTACAAGTTTGGTGCAAAGTTACAAGCTGCTGAACTTTCCTTTCAGAAGTGGAGCTTGCTCAGAGTAATTTTCAAGTAAGAAACTACTTTATCATTTCCTGTCATAATCATCTTACGTGCAGACACTCCTGCACCTAGTGTCACTTCATGTACATACAGTCAGCCTATGCATATAAACTAATCTTATGCATTTATATTTAGTGTGTTTTTTATTCTTCTAGGTTGCATCACAACCTGGTATGGAAGTTGTCCTGTCCAAGACCGGAAGAAGCTGCAGAAGGTCGTGAACACGGCGCAGCACATCACACAAACCAATCTTCTGTCCTTGGACTCACTTTACACCGCACGCTGTCGGAGCAGTGCTGCCAGGATAATCAAGGACACGACCCACCCAGTCAACACACTTTTCGTCCCTCTTCCCTCCGGGAGAAGGCTCAGAAGCTTGAAGACTCGTACGGCCAGATTTGGGAACAGCTTCTTTCCAACTGTGATAAGACTGCTGAACGGATCCTGACCCGGATCTGGGCCGTACCCTCCAAATGTCCGGACTTGCCTCTCGGTTTTTTTGCACCACCTTACTTCCCATTTTTCTATTTTCTATTTATGATTTATAATATAATTTTTAATATTTAATAATTTTAACTATTTATAATATCTTTAATATTTAATATTTGTAATCCAGGGAGTGTGAAGCGCAGAATCAAATATCGCTGTGATGACTGTACATTTTAGTACCAATTGTTTGACAACAATAAAGTATAAAGTATTATCTTCTTTGCAGTTATTCTGCTTATTTTATGCTGCATCGAATCCAGAGTAACAACGATTTCATTCTTCCTTACACTTGAGTACTGAAGAATGACAATAATCTTCAATCTTGAAATTTGAATTTTAAAATATCAAACAATTTATCAAACTCTCCTGCGTACAGTAAAAAGGACAACAATCTATAAATGAAAACTGTGTCCAATAGTCAATGATCTTTACAAACAAATCAATTTTAACCTTTTCAGGGGTCTTCTGATCTCATATTGTGGTCAGATTATAAAGCCCCATCTCATACCATTAGAAGTAGTGTGTGGCAGATTAATCTACTTTTAGTTGAGGTTTTCTTGACAAACGCCGAAGAAAGGAAAGGTCTCTCTTTTGTTCAGCTACGCAGAGCTAAAGTTTTACTACTAAATTCCTGGGGACAATTAATATTTGACCTGGACCTTACTGTGACCTACCGTGCTCTGTAGGTCAGCAAGGTCAGGTTATCGTTTGGAGGCATGGTAAATAATTCAAAGGCTGGCTCAATGATTGGTGCGGCGGACTGCTGAGATTCTGTAAATCATCGTCTCAGTGCATGGGTCCCCGGGTGCGGAGGTTTATCACCTGCTGTCCCTCTGCCGTCTTGTTTATTTGGTTTGCTGCTCGGTGGCACCCAGGACTGCATTAGTGAGTGACGTGTTTGACTTTGTGCTTCCCACTAACGCTGGGTTTTTGAAAAGCGTCATATGGTTCAGTGATGCAATCTGTATTGCTCCGTACGTCGTAGCTGAAAGGCATGTGACTCCAAATATTGGACCAGAGTTAGACTCACTGTCAACAAGTCTCACAGGATGGAAATGGGTCTTGTGGCCCAACACTTCCACCTGAACCAAGGATCTTCCTGGGCTTTGTCTGCCTTTGGCCCATATCCCCCAGTCCTTTACCGTTATAGGGAAAGGTTGTGCTTCGCGACGATTTGCTCCGCTGTGTGGTGAACTGAGGCTGAGGGCCTGCTCCGGGCTTCGTGCCTGTGGAATCACTTTAGTTCTGAATGCTGTTTGCTTGCCTTTATCGTTTGCACAATTTGTGTTTCTTCCTCTCTCTGTGCATCGGGTGTTTGTTAGTCTTTTCTTTAATAGATTCTTTTGGGTTTCTTCATTTGTGGCTGCCTGTAAGCAGACAAATCTCAAGGTTGTATAATTCCTACATTCTTTGATGGTAAGTACTTTGAACTTTGAGGTTAGTTCTTTATTCTCTGGCGTGTAGGAGAATGAGGGGATATTTGATAGAAGTATACAAAATTATGAGGGGTATGGATAGGGTTGAGTGGCAGGGTGGAAATCCGTCTCTACCAAGGAGGATAAGGTGCTCCCTCCCTCCACTAGCCCGCAGGTCACCCTTAGGTAAGGTGCAAAAGGGTCACGTAAAGCCATGGGAGCAGGTGGTGGATGGTCGTACGAGCAGCCGGTGCACATCACAAGTCCTGGTTATGCGACCACTGACGCCAGGAAGACAACCTCTGTAGAGTATTGGTAATGGCTGGGGTCACCTTTCTGGTAAAGAAACAGCCCAGAGGATGGCAATGGCAAAAGCATGAGCAGTCACAGTCAATGAGACCGTGATCACCTACATCACATGACATGGCACATAATGATGTTGATAGACAGGGTAAATACAGGCAGGTTTTTTCCACTGAGGTTGGGTGAGATTTGAACTAGAGGTTATAGTTTAAGGGTAAAAAGTGAGAAGTTTAAGGGGAATCTGAGGGGGAACTTCTTCACTCAGGAGATGGTGAGAGCAGAAATAGTGGATGTGGGTTCAGTGCCACCAGGTAAGAGAAATTTTGATGGGTACAGTCCGTAGGTAGATAGGTGGAGGAGGGGGTGTGTTGGTGGGTCAGGTTCAGGGGCAGTTTGATGCTCTAGCAGAATAATAGCTCAGCACAGACTAGATGGGCTAAAGGGCCTATTTCTCTACTATAATGTTCTATGACTCTGTGGCGCCATCAGTGAACCTGTCCAAAGGTTTTTTGAACATTGTAATTGTACCTCCCCCATCACATCCTCTGACAGCTCGTTTAATATTTCCACTGTCCCCTGTAAAAAAAACCACCCTCAGGTCCCCTTTAAATCTTTCCCTTTTCATCATAAAACTATGCCCTCTAGTTTTCTTTATCCCCTCCCCTGGGAAAAAGGGACAGCAGGGTATGACTGTGGTTACTGTAATGTTATTACCGTGCCAGAGACCCGGGTTTATTTCCTGCCGCAGTCTGTAAGGACTTTGTACGTTCTCCCTGTGATCACGTGGGTTTCTCTTGGGTGCTCCAGTTTCCTCCTACATCCCAAAGACATACAGTTTAGAGTTAGTAAGCTATCGGCATGCTACGTTGGCTCCGGAACTGTGGTGACACTCGTCACAATCAGCACAATCCTCACTGATTTGATGTGACACAAATGACGCATTTCACTGTATGTTTCGATGTACCTGTCACAACTAAAATTAATCTTTGTAAAGATCTTAAAGCTGTTCAGATTGAGTGAGTGGTCGATGGCCAGAGGGCATTGATTTAATGTGGTTGGCGTAAGATTCAGCAGGAGTAGGAGGAAAATAGCTTCACGCAACAAGGGTTAGGCTTGGAATGCGTTGCCTGAGGGGGCTCGGTGGTGATTCAAAAGCAACCTTCCCAAAGGAAATTGGATAAACATATGAAGAATAGATGCTGGAATATGGGGGAGGACCAG
This sequence comes from Mobula hypostoma, assembly GCF_963921235.1. Lineage (NCBI taxonomy): Eukaryota > Metazoa > Chordata > Chondrichthyes > Myliobatiformes > Myliobatidae > Mobula > Mobula hypostoma. Next base: position 10,959,088 of record NC_086117.1, read on the forward strand.
GAGAGAGAACTGACAGCACCAAGCAGCAGTGGAAAAAGAAAATGAAATAATGTTTCAGGAAGAAAACTTTTCATCTTTGACCTGAAATGCTAAGTTTAATTCTCTCTCCACAGAAGCTGCCTCACCTGCTGAGAAAGGTGTCTGCATGTGAACCGTCTTTCTCTCCCTCTCGCTCGATGTTCCTGGAGGACAGTGCCAGAGTCGTGTAACTTGGGCAAGGTTTCATCGACATGGTGTGTCGTTTGGACTCTGTAGTTCACATTATGAGGTGTTTCTGCTTTCTGGGTGCTCTTTTTTCTGTTGTTATTTTTGTGCAATTTTGCTACGGGCAGACTAGCCCCACAGCCTGCAGATAACGAAGACACAGCACTGGGTTGGAGTGAATACATCTGGACTCCTAGATAACTTTGTGGTTGGTGTTTTACATTCTGCATTTTTTTTGCTCTTTTTTCACTGTGCGATTTGTTCTTTTTCTGCACGTTGGGGGTTTGATGTTTTTCTTTGAATGGGTTTCATGGTTTTCTTTGTTTTGTAACTGTCTGTGGGAGGACAAATCTCAGGGTTGAATACTGCATACACACTTTTATAATAAATATACTTTGAATTTTTGAATGTTTCCAGAGTTTTCAGTTTTTATTTCAGATTTCCAGCATGTGCATTTTTTGATGCCCTTTTATCAAGGGAACTAGTTGGGTATCTTCAGGCAGCCAAGACATGTTCTCTTCTCATTGCTGCTGTTATGTTTTGTAACTTCAAATCATTAAACTAATTAGAAGAAAAACAAGGAGCTGAGAGACTAACTTCATTTTTTTACTTTAAGTGAGTAAGTGAGGCACACAAGTTTGGCGCGTTAGGACGTATGTAATTCACTTATTTTTCATATAACCCATAATGAATTATATAAACAACAAAGAATGCTTAATCAAGTAATATATTTACAAGATTACACTACTAGTGTACTACTGAAATACTATATATCCTCCCATCACATTTCATTGGTTCTCTCAAACTATGTTGTGTTTAAACTTGGAAAAAATTAGAAGTGTTGTTTATGATCCCTCTATTAAATTCGAAAGGACTTGGAGGCCATTCATTCAACATTTTCATATGATGTAATTTGATCTTTTCCAAACTGATTCTATTTCTTTGTAATATATGTTGAGAGGAACAGAGTCGACGACACTAATGGTTCCTTTTTTTATGATGTTACATAACAGCCCATGTTTTTTTTTAGTTTAGTTGATTAACACTGTTTAGGTTAGTTCTTTTGGGGCATTTTTTTTTCTTGTTCATGATTTTTTTTTTAGATTTTTTGTTTTGTTTTATATTGTTCTTCTGTATCCTGTATGATTGGGAGATTCAACACTCATGTGTCAACTGGGCTGATATTTAACTATGTTAATTACAACAATGTATTCCCAATAACTTTGTATCAATATTATAGTATGTTTATTATCATGAAACTAATAAAAAGATTGAAAAAGAAATATTATATACACAACAGCTACCATCAGGGAGGAGGTACAGGAGCCTAAAGACCCTCATTCAGCGTTTTAGGAACTGCTTCTTCTCTGTAATCAGATTTCTGAACAGACAATGCACCCATGAAATCTACCTCATGATTTTTGCTCCCTTTTTGTACGACTGAATTGATTTTTTACATATATTTCTTACTACAGTTTGCAGTATATTTTATGTATTGCACTGTACTGCTGCCGCAAAACAACAGATTTCCTGACATATGTTAGTGATAATAAAACTAATTCTGGTGCTGATTTGTCAGACTAAATGGAGTCTTCTGTTGCTGTGTTCTTCAGCAAGTGTATGAGACTGATCAAAATGTCACCCCAACCCATTCCCACTCCCTCCTATTTTAACCCACACCTCATGGATCCAAAGGAGAGAGACAAATTGGATCCAAAGTGATCTCGATGGCATCAAGTTGACTATCAGAGGGTTGAGAGCACAGAGAACAATCCCATGGTTTACCAGGTCCACACCAACCATCACTTACACTAATTTCACTCTGATTACGTTCTCCCCACATTCCTGGCATCTCCTCCGGGATTCTCTCAGCTGGTAATGTTCAATGGATGCTTTTGTGACAGGAAACCTGTTACCAGCACAGTTCCACGAGGACTAGAACTCCATCTCTTGCATATACAGTAATTTAAATCAGGAGGCTTGATTACAAAAGAACGTCAGCTGATGATGCAAAAATTGGTTGATCAGGAAAGGAAACTTTGGGAACACAGAACATTGAACTTTTCATCACAATACAGGCCCTTCAGTCCACAAGTGTCAACCTTTTGCACTACTCTAAGTTCTACTTAACCCTCTCCTCCTATATAGCCTTCCACACGCCTATCTAAGAGTTTCTTAAATATCACTAGTGTATCTGCCTCCACCAACACCCCTGGCAGGCTACCACACACCCACCACTCTCTGTGTGTAAAAAACTACTTCTGCCATCCCTCCTATACTTTCCTCCAACCTTTTTTAAATTATGCTGCCTCATATTATTCTTTCCTGGAGACAAATTGTTGGTGATCCACTCAATCAATGCCTCTTATCATCTTGTGCATCTCTATCAAGTCACCTCTCATCCTCCTTCATTCCAAAGAGCCCTGTCTCACTCAACCTATCCCAGGGAAGATGCAGCTGATCTGTAGGCAGGAAAGCTTCAAATGGATCTTACCCTGGAGAAGTGCAAGCTAATGAATTTCTGATAAGTGTGAAATGTTGCATCTTGGAAAGTTAAATTAATGTAAAACTTCAACAGTGAATGACAGGACTCCAGGGAGTGACGTACATAGAACAGAGTACAGGTATACACTTGCCTGAAGGTGGTAGCACAAGTAGGCAGGGTGGTGAAGAAGGCTTTGGCACAGCACCCTTCATCAGTCAGGACACTGTGTGTAAATACGGCAAGGTTATGGTGAAGGCACAGCAGCGGCTATATTTCATTAGGAGTTTAAGGAGATTTGGTATATCACCAAAGGCGCTTGCAAATTTCTACAAGTGTATCGGGGAGAGCTACATCACTGTCTGGTATGGGGGTGCCACTGCACAGGATCGAAATAAGCAGTAGGGAGTTGTAAACTCAATCAGCCCCATCATGGGCACTGGCCTCCTCAGCATCCAGGGCATCTTCAAGGGGCAATGCCTCAGAAAGCTGGCATCCATCATTAAGACCCCCCCCCCATGCCCAGGGCATGCCCTCTTCTCATTGCTACCACCAGGGAGGAGGCATAGAAGCCTGAAGGGCCCCACTCAATGATTCGGGAACAGCTTCTTCCCCTCTGCCATCAGATTTCTGTATGGACATTGAACTCATGAACTCCACCCCACTACTTTTAAAAATCTTTTTGCAGTACTTAGTTAATTTAACTTTTTTAATATATATATATACATTTCTTACTTTAATTTACAGCTTTTATTACTACATATTGCAATGTACTGCTGCATAACAACAAGTTTTATGACATATGCCAGAAATATTAAACCTGATTCTGATTCTGGTTTTGATTATACAGAACGCTGGTTGGATCTGCATTTGGAGCATTACATTCAAATTCGGTTGTCCTGCTATTGGAAATATGTTAGAACATAGAACATAAAATAGTACAGCACTGTACAGGCCCTTCGGCCCACATTGTTGTGCCGACCCTCAAACCCTGCCTCCCATATAACCCCCCACCTTAAATTCCTCCATATACCTGGCTAGTAGTCTCTTAAACTTCACCAGTGTATCTGCCTTCACCACTGACTCAGGCAGTGCATTCCACGCACCAACCACTCTCTGAGTGAAAAACCTTCCTCTAATATCCCCCTTGAACTTCCCACCCCTTACCTTAAGAGTGCAAAAGAGACTAAAAAGGATATTCCCAGGATTTGAGGGACTAAGTTATAGGGAGCAGTTTCACAAGCTAGAACAGTATTTCTTGGAGATTTAGAGGTGATGTTATAGAGGTGTATAATAATTTGTGGCTGTCTGCAAGGCGACAGATCTCAAGGTTGTATTCTGCATACATACGTTGATAATAAATGTACTTTGAGCTTTCAACTTTAAATAAACGAGGGGCATAACAGAGTTAATGCACATAGACTTTACACGTGCTGTATGTGCTTTGTGCTGTGTATGACTGTTGGTACTGTGTTTTGCACCTTGTCCCTGGATGGAACAGTAGTGCAGTAGCTAGCACAATGCTTTACAGTACGTACCAGCGACCTGGGTTCAATTCCTGCGCTGTCTGTCGGGAGTTTGTACATTCTCCCTGTGACCAGCTGCTCCAGTTTCCTCCCACAGTTCAAAGACATATCAGTCGTGTGTCCATTCAGAAATCTGATGGCAGAGGGGAAGAAGCTGTTTCTAAATCACTGAGTGTGTGCCTTCAGGCTTCTGTACCTCCTTCCCAAAGGCAGACATATCAGACAGGCCAGAAGGGCCTATTCTGTGCTGTATGTCAATAAATAAATCAATAATGCTGCCTCGTTTAACTGTATTCACACATATTCATGTATAGTTAATGACTATTAAACTTGAACTTGGACTTAAACTTTTCCCCAAGGTTAGCTAATTAGGAACTGCAGGACATAGGTTTAAGATGAACCGGGAAAGATTTAATACAAACTTAGGGAGTAACTTTTGTACACAAGGAGCGTTATGTACAGTACATGGAATGTTACACTCTAGAGATTCCGCAGATGCGGGAAATCCAGAGCAACACACACAGGATATTGGAGGAACTCATACAGCGTCTATGGAGGGGGATAAACAATCAATGTTTCAGGCCAAGACCGTTCATCAGGACTGCAAAGGAAGGGGGAAGAAACCAGAATAAGAAGGTGGGAGGGAGACGGGAGGGGAAGGAGTACAAGCTAGCAGATAATAGGTAAAACCAGGTGGGGGGGGAAGGTGGGTGGGTGGGTGGGTAGTGGGGAGGCAAGATGAAGTGGGGAGGCTGGAACCTGATAAGTGGAAGATGGAAGGAGGTGATATGTGAAATAAGCTGCCAGAGGAAGGGGTTGAGCAAGGTAAATTAACAATTTTTAAAAGACAGTTGGACAGGTATGTGGATAGGAAAGGTTGAGAAGGTAATAGGCCAAACATTGGCAAATGGGACCAGCATGGACCAGATGGGCCAAAGGGCCTGTATGAAGGTGGTATGACTCTATAATTTGAAGAGGTGGAACATCACTTTGTATGGTAAGTGGGAAAACAATGTAAGTTTTGCATGAACAGAGAGCTTTGGATGTTGGTGGCAGAGAAGAAGCGACATGAGCCGGAGTTGGCATGTGTGCAGACACACCCAGCCCTGAGACCCCAGGCAAGGTCATTTGATTCCAACCAATTGGTTTATTGATCATTACAGAGAGTCTCTCTGGTGCTTCCCACTCCCTCCCCTCTCTCTTCCCCTTTTCCCAACCATGATTCCCCTCTTGCTGCCCCCTTCCCAATCTCAGTCCTCAGTATAGACCCAGATCAGAATCAGGTTTATCATGACTTACATGTCAGGAGATTTGTATTTTTTGCGGCAGCAGTACAGTGCAATACATAAAATTACTACAGTACTGTGCAAAATTCTTAGCCACCCCAGCTGTATGTATGTCATTCTAGCTACAGCAGCAGAAGACTACAAGCATACACTTAGTGGCCACTTTATCAAATACAGAGGGTCTGGAATAAAGTAGCCACAGAGCGCATATGACGATTTATGTGTCATTTTCCTGTTTATTCCAAACATAATGCTGATGCCTCTTTGACTCTCTGTTACCATTGTGTGATCCAGAAAACAGCTCGTGTGCGTTATTGCACTTTACCAGAGCTGGAGCACTGGCTAATATTTCTCAGTTCAGTCAGCACCCAGCATGGGAATACCGCATTAATACGAGCAAATCGATTGTTAACCAGCTCGCATCTACAGTGTGACAGCAACTGTTCGTATGCAATCCAGACCCTTCTGTATGAAGCACATCTGTTGCTGTGTCATGTTAATATCATTTGAAATGACTTTAAATCTCTTGAATGCATTGAAAGATCTGGCTTAGCATTAGATTCTTGAAATCCTTCAAAGTTGAAGGCTTTGGGTGGAAAAAAAAATGAAGATTTCAAATAAAATCAAATCTGGAAGGTATTAGTAGGTTTGCCCTTTTGCTTATTTGTACATGTGTTTACCTTCCAGATCTCACTGGACACAGACTAACCAAACAATGAGAGGGAGATATTCTGCTTGTCTTTGGAAGACAGCACATGGTTCAGATTCCTGTTTAATCCCAGCTTGTTTTCCCCCCAGACTCTACAGTATGTGATCCTCTCAGACAGTGAACTCTGCACAGAATCACGCCGTGAGATCCTTCTGCAAAGACGATGGTTCAGCTGATGTTTGCATTCCCCGACAACCTGCGTCAGATTAGAACAAGTGGTTGGAGCGCAAGGTAGCTGGGAAGCTTTCAAAAGCCTACAGCAGGAAGCTGGAATGTTTTTGTAAAGTCAATATCAAAGAGTGTTTTGGGAGTCGACGGACTCTAATCATCTGTCAGTGCGAAAATTCATTAGATATATACTTTGACTGTGGCATTGTATTTCATCAAAAGTATTGTTTTATTAAAATATTACTATACTTGTTGCAAACACTAGAAGGTGATGCCCCAACATTACTTTCCTTTCGCTTCAAATCCTCTACTGCGTGGTGCTCTGAGTAAAATCCCAGCATCTTCAGTTACTGTAAAAACTTGCAGATAAGCCTATTCACTGGGTAATTTTCCAAAGAAGCTGAAAGTGAGGGTAATGACTTATTTTCAAGTTCACCTTACATGCTGTCTGGATCTTCTAATTTACCTTGATAAAATTCAATGTTTATTTTTTAAAACTCATTGGGGTATTTTCTCTCACTAAAATGTCTTGGGGCCCCATGCCGCTGGGTTCGGGGGCAGTCGCTGCCCTACAGCTGTTGGGCTCCTGGACCGGCTTCACTCGCCTCAGGCCTAAGCTGTCTCTGCAGCTGTGGACTCACTTTCAGAGACCCCGCAGCTCATGCTCTGTGTATTATTTATTAACTTTTTTAACTATTTGCACGATATATCCTGTTTTACACATTGTCTCGGAGCAGTCGAGCACCGGACCCTACAAAGGACTGTGAGAACAGATGACAGGGTCATGGGGTTCTCCCTACCATCCATCAGAGATACTTATCAGGAACGCTGCAAACCCAGGGTCCTTCGTATTTGATGCACTATCAATAACTCCAAAAGACTGGAAGTAGAGTAAATACTGAAAGGCTTTTATTAGCAGTAAAATGTGACCTCCAGCATGCTGAGTATCTGCCCTGGACTGAGAGGAGGAGCAATGGCCCAATCGCCTTTATTCAGGGATCTGTGGGAGGAGCCACAGGGGCAGTCAGCAGAGGGGCGTGTCCAGACAGGTAACCCAGTTACAACATATATATGGTTGTGGTTGTTCGTCCATCGTTGACATCGATGAGGACCTCGACACCATTATGATGGTGTCGAGACTAGCGCGTGATTTGGATTTAAGTGAGGGAGAGTTGCGCAGCGTCAGCCTCACTCTCTCTTCCCAATTCCCATCTGGATCCAGTAGCAAGACAGAGTGGAGACGGCTGGAGATGGGACTAGGCGCAGTGGATGACCAGGACGTCTTCTGTGTCTTGTCCTGCTCTACACGTTCCACGACACTTGCAGAGACCGCCTTCTTGACTGTTGGACCTTCCATAGGTCCCGTCCGCTCAATCCACCAGAGTCTGTCTTCACATGCTGGGATAGATAACTCCCTATCTCACCGAGGGTTTGAGACCCATCGGCTACCCTCACCTGGTTTAGCCGGCTTGTCGATGCCGTTGCCCAGGGTGTGGCCGCTGTCACATGCAAACAGCTACGGGGAGCCACAGGTGAGAGCTGAGTGCCAGGTGGGGACCAAAAGTGGACTAACCGCCCTGAAAAGGACGTGACATGTTCACCCACCAGAGGAGCTACCCCTCCCTGAAACCCCATACAGCATATATATATATATGGCTTACCACAGTATTACTAAGGATCCCACCCATCTATCCAGCATCCTCTTCGACTTTCTACCATCAGGCAGGAGACTACAATGCATAAAAACAAGAATGGTTAGGATGAGAAACAGTTTCGTTTCCCAGGTCATTAGGCTTCTGGGCTTCCTGCCGCATCCTATTCGAAGAGTCACTGGTTAATCTGTTCCATACCTCACAATATTTAATATTATTGCACTTCAGTTTGTTATTTATGTGTGATTCATCTGTAGATTTTACCCTTACCTTCATAAGTTATCATGTGTCACTGTGCTTTGCTCCATGGTTCGGAGAAACATTGCCTCGTTTCGATATACATTATATGGTCATATACATTATATACATTGTGTAGTTAAATGACAATAAACTTGACTTGGGCTTGGATTGGATTTGGTCAGTCTTTGTTGTGTGTGGTTTTCAACGGACTCTATAGTGTTTCTTTGTTTTGTGGGTGACCGTAAGAAGATGAATCTCAAGGCTGTATAAGTTATGGGCGATCATGGTCTTTCCATGACTGTGATTGTTCTTGGCAAATTTTTCTACAGAAGTGGTTTGCCATTGCCTTCCTCTGGGCAGTGTCTTTACAAGACGGGTGACCCCAGCCATTATCAATACTCTTCAGAGATTGTCTGCCTGGCGTCAGTGGTCGCATAACTAGGACTGGTGATATGCACCAGCTGCTCATACGACCATCCACCACCTGCTCCCATGGCTTCCCGTGACCCTGACTGGGGAGCTAAGTCTTGCCCAAGAGTGACCTGCAGGCTAGCGGAGGGAAGGAACGCCGTACACCTCCTTTGGTAGGGACATATCTCCACCCTGCCACCCCATGGTACACATATTTGATTATAAGTTTGAACTTTGTACTTCAATGTTATTATAAATAATTGTAACATTTAATACAGTGCAATATTAATAGAATTAACAGGGTTTCAAATTTTCATTTTTGTTTACTTTTTTTGTTATTGACCTAAGGTTAACAAGACCGAAACTAAGTAGTTTTTAAACTATAAAATTAATTTTTTCTTAAAATTGATGTCAACAAAGCAACTTATAAAATGGTGCAGCTTATTTGCTGAATTTTACAATAATTTGAAGTCAGCTTTATCTTTGTAATGGACTTGCTTCAAAATAGGATTTTACACCAGTTGACTGGGGTTTGTGTATAATCCACAGACTGCTTCAGAGGCATAAACCCAAATAAACTAGTCCAATGGAAAAGTTTAAGACTGTTAAAGAGCCTCATTGCATTTCTCAATCAACACAGGAAAACATTATTTTTAGGAGTAACGATATAGGTAATAAATGATGCATCTGTTGCCAAGTTTCTCTTATTTTGGTGTAGGGTTTCACGGTTACTTAAGCTCGTGGCTTCTGTGCTGCTGTGTGGAGTGAGCCAGTAGTCTGTGAGCAAGCGTCCTGGTCCAACATCTTTCATCAGTAATCCGAAGGGAAAATTCCTGGTCCCTTCCAACCAGCCGCATTAGCCTAAGATGCCAAATACGAGTTTCAGGAGGGTTTAGAGGCAAGTTGATCCGACAGGCTTGAGAGTCATGAATGGCCGAGGACGCAGCATGTGCATTTGAGCTAATCCTGCAACAGGATGAGTGTTCCTGGATCCCGCAGCTTCACAATTGAGAAGAAATGAACTTGCAGTGTAAGCAGGCATCTCTGATTGACATTTCCTCTTAGCGTCAACAGACACTACAATTCCCCAGGCAAAGCCACTATTCTCGGATCTGCTCTTAAACACTTTAGCATTTAATTTCTACTTGCATTACTTCAATTTGCTTTACAATGTTTGCACCATTTTGCCACTTTGCACTTGTTGTAGTTATTGTCCTATCTATTATTACCATGAACACTTAGAGGCACTTTATTAGTTACCTCCTGTACCTGATACAGTGGCCACTGAGTGTATGTTCGTGGTCTTCTGCTGCTGTAGCCCATCCACTTCAAGGTTTGACGTGTTGTGCATTCAGAGATGCTGTGCTGCACACCGCTGTTATAATACGTGGTAATTTGAGTTACTGTCGCCTTCCTGTCAGCTTGAACCAGTCTGGCCATCCTCTCTGACCTCTCTCATTAACAAGGCATTTTTTCCCACAGAACTGCTACTCACCGAATGTCTTTTGTTTTTCACACCATCCTCTGTAAACTCTAGAGACTGTTGTGTGTGAAAATCCCAGGGGATCAACAGTCTCCGAGATACTCAAACCACCCCATCTGGCTCCAATAATCATCCCATGGTCGAAGTCACTTAGGTCACATTTCTTTCCCCATTCTGATGCTTGGTTTAAACAGCAACTGAACCTCTTGACTATGTCTGCGTGCCTCGAGTTGCTGTCCCATGATTGGCTGATTAAATATTTGCATTAACAAGCAGGTGTACCTAATAAAGTGGCCACTGAGTGTATACTGTTTAGATTAGATTAGATTATGAGGACACGCAGTCCTCTTTTATTGTCATTTAGCAATGCATGCATTAAAAGATGATACAATGTTCCTCCAGAATGATATCACAGAAACACAAGACAAACCAAGACTAAAAAAACTGACAAAAAACATATATAGTTACAACAGTGCAAAGCAATACTGTAATTTGATGAAGAACAGACCATGGGCATGGTAAAAAAAAGTCTCAAAGTCTCTCGAAAGTCCCATCATCTCACACAGACGGTAGAAGGGAGAAACTCTCCCTGCCATGAACCTCCAGCACCACAAACTTGCCGATGCAGCACCCTGGAAGCACCCGTCCACAGTCCAACTCTGAGTCGTCCGAAAACTTCGAGCCTCCGACTAGCCCTCCGACACCGAGCACCGAGCACCATCTCTGCTGAACGCTTCGACCCCAGCCCCAGCTAACAGGCAACAGGCAAAGCCGAGGATTTGGGGCCTTCCCCACCAGAGATTCTCGATCACACAGTAGCAGCGGCAGCGAAGTGGGCATTTCAGAAGTCTCTCCAGATGTTCCTCCGTGCTTCTCACGGCTGTCTCCATCAAATCAGGATTGTGCACGGCCCCTATTTAACAAATACGATATCAATTCGGAGCGGCCGCGCGCACTGCGTCGCGCCACCATCTTCTCCGCTCCTCTGTGACCTTCATGCGAGTAAGGAATTTCATGGTATCCAGGTGTACAATATGTGACAATAAAGTAATCTAAATCTGAATAACTAAAATAATTAAAATCCCAATCTAAATCTGATTCTCTGGGCATATGGTAATGAGCCTGTGAAATTCATTGCCACAGACGGCTGCAGAGGTAAAGTCATTGGATATATTTTAAGTAGAGGTTGGTTGGTTCTTAATTAGTAAGGCAGGCAAACGTTACGGGGAGAAGGAAAGAGAATGGGGTTGAGAGGGATAATAAATCAGCCATGATGGAATTGCAGAGCAGATTCAATGGGCGGAATGGCATAATTCTGCTCCCATGGTCTTAACCACGTCCTAAGGTCTATGGCGGACTCAATCGGCACGGCGATTCAAGACAGCAAAAATCAGCATGCTCCCAAACAGTCCATCACCTTTATAAGTGCGGGGGAGAAGGCTCAACATCGGCCTAGCTCCTCGGGAGGGCTTCTTGCCACTGCACGAGACTGGCAGCTCCAAGTTGACCTCAGGAGGTAGCTCAAGTTTCCAGAGAACATCGCAGCCACTCTGTTCCGCCCGGACATGGTGTTAATATCGGAGTCTATAAAGCAAATGGTCCTGCTGGAACTCTCTGTTCCCTGGGAAGACCGGATTGAAGAGGCCAATGAGCGCAGGAGGGCTAAATACGCAGACCTTGTTGCAGAATGCAGGAGCAATGGCTGGAGAGCTCGCTGTGAGCCAGTCGAAGTTGGGTGTCGGGGCTTTGCTGGCCATTCATTATAGCGGGCTCTAAAACTCCTTGGAGTTAAAGGACTGCAGTGCAGAAGAGCCACCAAGAACATTCTGGAGGCTGCCGAAAAAGCCTTGGGGTGGCTGTGGATCCGGAGGGGGGGATCCCTGGATTAGTTCGCCTCTTGGACACAAGTCCGGGGCTGATCACCCCCGGCCGGGTCGACCGGGCGAGGGTGTCTGATGACTAAGGACCCAAAACACGCTGTGACCCCGGGTTCATCACTGAACATGTGTCCCAGTAGCACCAGAAGGTGTACTGTACAATTAACATGTGATATTGTAGCAATCAGAGGCGCAGCGGTAACACAGATCAGTTACTGCAATGGGACATCAGTTCAGATGCTCTTTAAACTATATTTTGGAGATCCGACTTTCAAGTAGACAAGCCCGATTTAGTTAGGAGGAAAAGAAAAGATCTGCACCCTCGTTTAATTTTGATGGTCTGAACTTCAAGACATCGCGTTGAGCTGATAAATGAACTGGCTGCCTTTGACACCTCAGTGACCTTAAAGTGCACATTTCTCTGTTCAGAGAGGATTTTAACAAAAGCCGAAGCTATTGGTGACAGCTGTGGTACAGTGGGTTGTACCTCAGGGTCTACAGGTTGCGGATCCAACACTCATTTGGGTCACACTAATGGATAAAATCGGGGCAAATCAGATGGACAGTGCAGTTGCATGGGATGGGAAGGCCTGTTACTGTACTATATCTCCAAATAAATAACAGAAAAATATACACCCAGATCCTCCAGAACTTCATTCACCTGCAGTCTCTCTCCATTTCAAAGTTCAAAGTAATTTTAATATCAAAGTACGTACATGTCACCATACACAACCCTGAGATTCATTTTCTCGTGGGCATACTCAGTAAATCCAAGAACCATAATAGAATCAATGAAGGACCACACCCAACAGGGCAGACAATCAGTGCGCGAAGGACAACAAATTGTCCAAATACGAAAGAAAAAAACAATAACAATAAATAAATAAGCAATAAATATCGAGAACATGAGATGAAGAGTCCTTGAAGGTAAGTCCATACGTTGTGGGAACAGTTCAGTGTTGGGGCTAGTGAAGTTGAGTGAAGTTATCCCACTGGTTCAGGAGCCTGATGGTTGAGGGGTAATAACTGTCCCTGAACCTGGTGATGTGGGTCCTAAGGCTCCTGTATCTCCTTCCTGGTGGCAGCAGAGAGAAGAGGACATGTCCTGGGTGGTGGTGGTCCTTGATGATGGGCTCTGCTTTCCTGCGACAGCGCTCCATGTAGTTGTGCTTAATGGAGGGGAGGGCTTTACCCGTGATGTACTGAGCTTTAGTAGGATTTTCTATTCAAGGACGTTAGTGTTTCCATAGCAGGCCATAATAATCAGCCTTTTGATTTCTCTGACCTCACACATCCCCTCATTAAACTTCTTCAGCCAGTCTTATTATGCCCAATCACTAAATCTATCACTATTCCTTTACTGAATCAGCAGATCCTTATCCCAATATGCCCTTCCACCTACTCTCCCATTAATAAACCTTACATAATAGACCTTTCTGTGAATGGCCTGGAGGAACAAATACATAAAGTTTCTTCCTCCAGGCCATTCATAGAAACAGTGAACCAATAACCAAGCTTTGTATGTCACTTGTGGCCTCCTTCCCATTTATTCCAACTGTCTACTTTCTATGAGGCAGTCAATTTTCAATCCATTCTGATACACTTCCTCTGATACCGTATGGAAATACAATATGGAAACCACTGTGCCACTTTCAACTAAAACTCACACTTCTAATAGCAGCTCCATTATGGGCACTAGCCACCCCACCATCAAAGACACCTTCAAAATGTGATGCTTCAAAAGGCAGCTTCCATCATTAAAGACTCACACCATCCAGGCCACCCCCTCTTCTATACAAGACCGACACTCAACATTTTAGGAACAGCTTCTTCCCTTCCACCATCGGGTCTCTGAGCGGTCCATGAACACTATCTCACTACTTTTGTTCTCTTTTTCCACTACTTGTACACAAATTAACCTACTAACCAGTATGCCTTTATACTGTAGGAGGAAACCAGAGCACCCGGAGGAAATCTACACGATATGGGAAGAACATACAAACTCCTCAGTGACAGCACTGGAACCAAGCTAAACAATATATGCGGCGAGGATGCCTAAGACTTTTGCACAGTACCGTATTTGTCAACGTGGAGCTGAGAGCAAATTTGTAAATCTGGTGGGAGCAAAGGATGTAGGGAATGGTGAGGGTGGAGCGTCACAGGAGAGGTGTGGGATAGCGACTGGGGAGGAGTTTCAGGCGTGGGGTTGATGCAGGTGCAGACACACCCAGTCCTGAGACACCAGGCAAGGTCACTTGATTCCAAACAACTGGTTTATTGATCATTACAAAATGTCTCTCTGGTGCTTCCCGCTCCCTCCCCTCACCCTTCCCCTTTTCCCAACCATGATTCCCCTCTCGCTGCCCCCTCCCCACTTTCAGTCCACAATAGAGACCCAGATCAGAATCAGGTTTATCATCGCTCACATACGTCTTGAAATTTGCTGTCTTGTGGCAGCAGTACAGTGCAATACATAAAATTATTATAGTACTGTGCAAAATATAGATATTATATTTATATTTGTATTTATAGGTCTATGCAAAAGGAAGAGTGACATGTGGCAACATAACCAGAAGGTATATTTCTAGATTCACCATCCGGAACTACAACCAGGTTTATTATCAACTGATGGTTTGTATGTCATTAAATTTGTTGTTTAGCAGCAGCAGAGTACACACATCAAAACGACTACAAATTTTTCAGTGGTGACTTTATTAAATACCTCCTGTACCTTATAAAGTGACCATTGAGTGCAAGTTCGCGATCTTCTGCTGCTGTAGTCCGTCCACTTCAAGGTTTGATATGTTGTGTACTCGGAGATGCTGTTCTGCACACCACTATAGTAATGCCTGGTTATTTGAGTTCCTGTCACCTTCCTGTCAGCTCGAGCCAGCCTGGCCATTCTCCTCTGACCTCTCTCACTAACAAGGCGTTTTTGTCCACAGAACTGCTGCTCTTTGGATTTTTTTTTTTGTATTTTGCCCCATTCTCTGTAAACTCCAGAGACTGTTGTGCGTGAGAATCCCAGGAGATCAGCAGTTTTTGAGATACAAGCCACACCATCTGTCACCATCAACTACTCCACGGTCAAAGTCATTTAGATCACATTTCTTCCCCCATTCTGATGTTTGGTCTGAACAACTGAACCTCTTGACCGTGTCTGCATGCTTTTATGCATTGAGTTGCTGCCACGTGATTGGCTGATTAGATATTTGCATTAACGAGCAGGTGTACAGGTGTACCTAATAAAGAGGCCACACAGTGTGCATTCAATACAGAGACTGTCCACTCCCTTCTCAGGGGCAATTATAGATGGGCTATAAACGCTGGCCTTGCTCGCGGTACACCTGAGTACTTATATAATGTGGAAGTAAATCAGAAGAAATGCATCCAGAATAAAATTATATATAAAATAAGCTGACAAGGCAGGGCAGGCGTGAATGTTTACACTGATATACTGCGGCAGAGGGGTGATTCATGGTTAATAGCTGTTAATATTGCATGCAGTGAGCTGAAATCTCATAAAAACAAGCAGCAGCAAGATTAGTTCCCTGGTATTCAGCAGACCAGAGCTGGAAGTGCTTCTCTCCAGAGAAGCGTTCTCACCATGACGACAGTGATCAGACACAGTTTTTGCTCCATTAATTTTTAATGGTAATGACTCCTACTGATCCTCTCCAGCAAGCTCCAGATTTTACAGCACATCACGGCCGTATATTCCCAATGAGGTTAATGGGTACTCAATTTGGTCGTAGTTTTTTTTTCTCTAAATCCTTTGCACCGTACAGCTTGAAGGATTGTCTTGTGACATTTAGACCCTGAATTGGGCCCGTCTGAAGGAGGTAATTTGGTGTCATGTAATGCAATTGTTGTAAATGATTGTTTCACTGATCTCTCCCAGCTGGATTAAGGACAGCAAAGAGATGATTTTGTGCAATATTTGATGGACTGGGAAAGCACCATCCTGCATCATGTCAAATGCGCGCAGAGAATATTTCCAAATAAAAGTATATTTCCCCTATTGTATGTTGTTTTATATAAAAGGAAAGAAAGATTTGTTTTGACTGTTTCCAAATCAGCCCCATGATCCACAGAAGCAGCAGCAACATCACCTCCAATGAGTAGGTTACACAGAACAGTACAGCCCACAAACAGGCCCTTTGGCCCATAACGTCTGTGCTGAACATGATGCTAAATGAAACTTAATCTCTTCTGCCTGTACATGACCTGTATTGTGAAAGATCCCACCCACCCTGCTCGTGGACTCTTTGCCCCACTCCCTTCAGGGAAGCGGCTACGTAACATCCACGCCAGGACCACCAGACTCAAAAATGGTTAATTTCCCACCCGCTGTACATCTTCTAAATGATGACTCCCACCCTTCTCTTACGGGAACAACGCGCAAAGTCTGGCTGGCAGGCCTGACTGCAGCTAAGAAGGTTGTAGTCCAGCGTTGGAAACCTCCCCATGATATTTCAAATACTCACTGGCTTGGGAGCTTTTTGGACATTTCTTACCTGGAACTTTCATCAGCAAGAGTAAATGATGCACGACCAAACACAATCTTAATGTGGACAAATTTGATATCTAACTTAAAAGATCTTCTGTTAAAATAGGAATGCTCTGTCTGTGTATGCACTACTATTCAGTTGGTTGGTGGAGGGGGAGAGGGATGGGGGAGAGAGAGAGGGGTGGAGAGGGGGTGGGGATGAGGATGAGGGGGGATGCTGATGAGGGTTGGGGGGGTGGCTGGGTTAAGCAGTCATAATGTAATTAGCAACAGGTTGTATTGAATGTAATTTGTTGGTGTTGCAATAAAAAATTAGTGTTAAAAAAAACAGTTACTTCCCCGAACCATTAGGCTGATCAACACCTCCACCCGCTAGCCCACCCCTCCACCACTACAGGTGGGACCTGCAGAGAAGTAAAAGTTTGCACATGAAATGGGGGGGGGGGGTGCGAATATCCTTTAGGGAAGGATTGATTTTGCTGCACAGGAGTGGGGTGAGGGGGAGGTTAAACTAGTTACAGGGGGTGGGAACCAGAACGCCAGAACAGATAGTGGAGTGAGGGCTTCTACAAATATATTAAGAGCTAAAGTATAGCAATGGACATAATTGGCCATCTGGAAGATCATTGTAGTAATCTATACGTGGATCCAAAAAAAATGAGGGAGATCATAAATGGATTTTTTACATCTGTATTTACTTGGGAGATGGACATAGAGTCTATCAAAGTGAAGCAAAGCTGCAGTGAGGTCATGGACCCTACACAGATTACAGAGGAGACAGCCTTTGCAGCCTTGAGGCAAATTAGGGTAGATAAATCCCCGGGGCCTGACAAGGTGTTCCCTTGGACCCTGTGGGGGCTAGTGCAGAAATTGCAGGGGCCCTAGCAGAGATACTTAAATGTCCTTAGCTATGGGTGAAGTCCTAGACGATTGGAGGATTGTGGATCCATTTAAGAAAGGCTCCAAGAATAAGCCAGGAAATGTTAGACCAGCGAGCCTGACATCAGTAGTGGGAAAGTTATTGGAAGATATTCTAAGGGACTGAATATTTGGACAAACAGGGACTGATTAGGAATAGTCAATATGGCTTTGTGTTTGGTAGGTCATGTCTCACTAATCTTCCAGAATTTTTTAAGGAAGTTACCGGGAAAGCTGATGAAGACAGGGCAGTGATTGTTGTTTACATGGACTTCAGCAAGGCCTTTGACAAGGTTCCACATGGGAGGTTGGTCAAGAAGGTTTGGTCGCTCGGCGTTCAAGATGACATAGTAAATTGGACTTTGATTTAGTGGGAGAAGTCAGATTGTTGCCTCTCTGACTGGAGGCCTGTGACTAATGGTATTCCACAGGGATCGGTGCTGTGTCCTTTGTTGTTTGTCATCTACATCAACGATCTGGATGACAATGTGATAAAATGGTTCAGCATATTTGCTGATGACACCAAAATTGGGGATGTAGCGGACAGTATGGAAGACTATCAAAGCTTACAGCAGGATCTGGACCAGATGGAAACTTGGAGTAAAAATGTTTAATCTATTCAATATATGTATACTGTAATTGATTGATTGATTGATTGCTTTACTATTATTTTTTTTCCTTCTTCTTTATTATGTATTCCATTGAATTGCTGTTGCTAAGTTAAGAAATTTTACGACATATGCCGGTGTAAATAAACCTGATTCTGATTCTGAAATGACAGATGGAATTTAATTCAGAAAGGTGTGAGGTGTTGCACTTTGAGAGGACAGACTAGGGCAGGACTTAAAACAGTGAGTGGTAGGGCACTGACGAGTGTAGTTGAACAGAGGGATCTTGGAATACAGATCCATAATTCCTTGAAAGTGGCATCACAGGTAAATAAGGTCAAAAAGACAGCTTTTGTCACATCGGCCTTCATGAATCAAAGTATTGGGATGTTAGGGTGTTATGTTGAGGTTGTGTAAGATGTTGGTGAGGCCTAATTTGAAATATGGTGAGCGGTTTCAGTCACCTACCTACAGAAAAGATGTAAACAAGGTTGAAAGAGTACAGAGAAAATTCACAAGGATGTTGCAGGGACTTGACCTGAGTTATAGTGAAAGGTTGAGTAGGTTAGGACTTTATTCCTTGGGGCACTGAAGATTGATAGAGGTATGCAAGATTATGAGGGGTGTAGATAGGGTAAGTGCAAGCAGACTTTTTCCACTGAGGTTGGGTGACACTAGAACTAGAGGTCACAGGTTAAAGGTGAAAGGTGAAAAGTTTAAGGGGAGCACGAGGGGAACTTCTTCACTCTGAGGGTGGTAAACATGCGGACTGGGCAGCCAGAGGAAGTGATAGATGTGGGGTCGATTTCAATGTCTAAGAGAAGTTTAGATAGGTACGCGGATGGGAGGAGTATGGAGAGCCACGGTCAGGGTGCAGGTCAATGGGAGTAGGCAGCTTAATGGTTTGGCATGGACTAAATGGGCCGAAGGGACTGTTTCTCTGCTTTGATTTTCTATGACTCTATGATCAACTTCATTCGCCACGTACATTTGCATGCTTTAGGAACTTGCTGTGGTGTGTTGGCGCAGCATGCAAACAAAAACAACTTTCAACAATTATAGAGAATAAAGGATTATTTTAAAATAAAGTTAGAGGTTAAAGTACAGTGACGGAATAAAATGTGCATAAATACATAAATATCAGCATCTTGCTGGTTTAAAGTGGTTTAGCAGCTGATTAAAGTGTTTACAGTGCAGTGACAGGGGCAATAAATAAAGTGAGGTGGGGAGGGGTAACTGGAATGGTTGATCAGAATAACTGTCTGGGGGAAGAAACTCTTAAGATGGGACAACGTTTTTGTTTTAATGGCCCTAAAGTGCTTTCTGGAAGGGAGCTTTTGGGGCACCACAGTGGTATAGCGGTTAGCACGAGACGATCACTTCTCGGGTTGTCCGAATTCTGAAATCAATTCCAGCATCGTCCGTAAGAAAGTTTATACAATCTTCCTCTGGGTCCAAAGTCGTAATGGTTAGTAGGTCAATTAGTCTTTGTAAATTGTCCGGTGATTAATTAGGTGGGGTGCTGGGTGGGGCAGTCCATTGGGCCAGAAGGGTTTGTTCCACGTTGTATCTCCAACTAAATAAAAGTAAATATTATATTAAATCTTTGATAATCCAAATCAGAATCAGGTTTATTATCACTGGCATACAGGTATGTTGTGAACCATGGAAGAGAGGGAAGGAGGAGGGACACTAGAGGGAGGTGATGGGCAGGTGAGGAGACAGAAGGGAAAGAGGATGGGGAATGGGAAAAGAGAGAAGGGGAGCGAGGAGAAATTATAATACAAAGTAGTCAGAAAAGAGAGAGAGAGCGACTAGGGAAGTGGGGGGTTATGGTGGTCTTAAAGTCACCCCTGAGAGAAAACTGTCGGGCTTTTTTTAATTTAAGGCAGGTTATAAGGTGTATCAGTGACACTATGTATCCTGGGCAATGCTCTTCTTTTCAGTATTAACTATTAACTGCATTAACTATTTATAAATCAACAGTACATGCTGCTTGTAACAGTGCAAATGGCTGAAGTTTCACTCTTTACAAAACACCACATTTTGACTTCCACCGGCGTTGCCGTCCGGCTGCGTCTGACACCCGTATGCACACCGACAGCTTCTGTTTCAGTTTAAAAAGAATAGGGGGAATTGTTTTATTTCTTAAGCTAGGACCATTCATTGATGAAATGACGATAATGCAGCTGATATAAAATGCTCCCGAGAGAGCCAGAGAACACAACATCTGTCAAAATGGGAAGTAACAGCCTCACTGCCAGAGACAGTCGAAAGACCAGCGAGGGCTCCTGGTTAACTTCAGGTCCCCATTCTGCACAGCATACAAATCTTCTGATGTGGCAACAGTTGGTAAAACATTATAAGGAGACAGATATATTCCTTTAATCCCCCACCAGGAGTTATACCCCTTCACACAGAGAGGTGGGGTGAGGGGTGATAATTGTTCGCTGTGTCCCCTGTTGCTCTCTCCTCCTGAATGCCACAGACTTCCTTTAACCCAATTGATCCAAAACCCTTTAAACATTTACAATGAGCACTGCCACAAGAAAGCAGCATTTATCAACGCTGCTACCATTGGGGAGGATGGTGGGATCCTTGATGACGGTTGCTGTGTTCTTGAGCCGTCGCTCCTTGTAGATGTGCTCTCATCTGTGCAGACAAAGAGACGATCAACATTTTGGACAAGACCCTGTATCAGAAACACCACTTGTTTCTCTTTCCAGATGAAAGCTCCCAACACAAAACATCGACTATCCGTTTTACTCCACCGATGCCGCCGGACCTGCCGAGTTCCTCCTGCATTTCAGATTTTTTCACTTCTTCGTGAGTTCTTGGATTTAAATTACCAGATATCCACCGTAACACACAGGGTGAGTGAGCGAAAGACGAACGAGACACAGACCAATGACAGGTCACCAGTTAAGAGTCGTGTTGGGATGACAACTCATTGGCCGCTTTCGGTTTACTGCAGCCACTCCTGGGGGAAATTGCCAAGATATTGATCGCAGCAGGTCAGGCAGCATCTACAGGGAGGAATGAAGAGCCAATGTTTTAGGCTGCGACCCTGCATCAGTACATCATCAGGATCTCAGACTGAAACGTCGGTTCTTTATTCCCTTCCACAGATGCTGCCTGACCTGCTGAGTTCCTCCAGCATTTTGTTTGTGTTGCTCTGGATTTCCAGCATCTGCAGAATCTCTTGTGTTTAATGGAGGTGTTGATCGCCTTTGCCCAACTGAGGCTTTTGCTAATCCTTTCCTCATAGATATTTTAAGCTCTGCTGTACTTTACACTGACACAGCTCAACTTCTTCATCACAAGTAAACAAAAAGCACTCACAAAATATCATTTCTTTTAAAGCCAGCAACACTTCCCTGCCCTTGCCCAGGATAAACTGAAGGAACACTTTTATAGAGTTCTTTCTATTTGCTATATTTCTATTTGTTGTAACTTTCAATTATCTCTTGTAGTAATTCAAGTGGATGTAAAAGGTCACAGGCTGAGCATTTTTCAATGAAAAGACTGTGTTGACCTTATATATCCAGCAATATTCCTCCCCAAGGACAGATGTGTCTTCCATAAACCATTCAAAGCTTTACTTCCCATTTCCCAACTCCATCATTTCCATCATTTCCCACAACCTACACAGCTTGCTGCTTGAGTAATGCATCCATGCCGAAGTCCCAAGTAAACTTATTATCAAAGTACATCTAGATCACCACATACTACCTTGAGGTTCATTTTCTTTTGAGCAATCACAGTAGTTACAAAGAAACACTATAGAATCAGTGAAAAACTGCACACGTGCACAGACTAACAAACATCCAAGGTGCATAAAAGGACAAATTGTGCAATTACAGAATAAATAAATAAATGTAGAGTCATTGGAAGTGTCCACAGGTTGTGGAATCGCTTAGAGTTGAGATGAGTGAAGTTATCCACACCAGTTCAGGAGCGTGATGGTTGAAGGGTAATAACTGTTCCTGAATTAAGTTTGGGTATTTGATCCTCCACAGTATTCCGCGTGGGAATTTAGACTGGAGATGGCAGTGGTTTTTTTTACGAGGTCGAGTTGCGAGCACGACATCAACCCGGAACGGCTGGAGAGCGCGCTCGGGAGCGGTCTGTCACCGGATCGAACTCGGGAACCTCCGATCCTGAGCCCGGCGCTGACCTCACTGCGCCACCAGCCGACCTGGTGTGGGGCCCTCTACCTCCTTCCTGACGTTAGCAGCGGGAGACAACATGGGGGTCCTGGAAGACGGATGCTGCTTTCTTGTAGATGTGCGGAGTGGTGGGGAGGGCTTTTCCCGTGATGGACTGGGCTGTGTTCACCACTTTTTGTAGGCTTTTCTGTTCATGGGCATTGGTGTTTCCAGACCAGGCCATGATACAAACAGTTAGGATACCCTCCACTGTGTATCTATAGTTTGTCAAAGTTTTAGATGTCAAAAACAGTTACTTCCCCCCCCCCCCCCCCCGCCAAGCCATCAAGCTGATCAACACCTCCACCCGTTAACTATGGTGGACACCACAGTAGCATAGCAGTTTGCCCAGTGCTATTACAGGTCGGGGCAATCCAGAGTTCAGAGTTCAATTCCTGTGCTATTCTGTAAGGCGTTTCTCTACATCCTCTCACTGTCCAAAGATGTACCGGGGAGGATCATCGGTCATTGTAAATTGTCCCTTGACAATTGTGGGGTTGCTGGGGCTACGTGGCTCGAAGGGCCGGAGGAGCCTGCTCCGTGTTATATTGCAAACTAAATAAATAAATACCGACCCACCACCCCTACATCCACATCAGACACTCCTCACCACAGCCCCTCAGCACCATTCACTGCCACTTTACACTTACACTCCCACACCTCACACCTACACTGACACTGTCACAGTCCGACTGTGTTTCCGTGTGTCCTGCTGCTCCCTCGAAGAGTTCCTCTTGCCAAGAGTCACTTTGCCACTTTGTCAGTCACCTGCGTACAATCCCCAGTGTAAGTGGCTGAGCATCAAGGGCATTACTGACGATGTAAGGAGAAACTTCGGGAACTGTACCAGTGACGTCTCCCTCCCTGACGATCTAAACACCTGGATGCACGTTTTGAGGCATGCAGCACAACACCGGCCACTAAACTACCCCCTCCCAGGTGAGCAGCAGATGAAAGAAGGACTCTGCTGAGAATCAACCCCCGTTAGGTGGCCAAGCCAGACGACATCCCAGGCTTAGAGCTCAGGGAGCGTGCACACCAGCTCGCTGGCATCTTCAACACTTCATTCATCCCCATGCTGTCCCCATATGCTTCAAGTCAGCCACCATCACCCCTGTACCAAAGAAGTCTACACCTTCAGAACTAAACGACTACCACCCAGTTGCCCTGACACCAAAATACTCCACGCCTGCCACGCTGGACACTTCCCGACAGAAATGTAGCATCTGTCACGCACCTGGCACCGACACACCTAGAGAACAAGGACATTTATTTCAGAATACTCTTTCTGAGTTTCTGCAAATGACTGCACCATCAAACATCCAAGTAAGCACATTGTCAAGTTCTCCAATGACATAACAGTGGTGGGGCTGTTCACTAGCAACAATGAGATGGTCTACAGAGTGGAGATGGAAGAGTTCCAGGCCTTGTGCCAGGTAAATAACCTCTTCCTCAATGTCAACAAGATAAAAGAGATGGTTATCGATTTCAGAACTCACACCACTTATACCCCCCCTTACATCTGCAGTACAGCAGTGGAAACTGTGAGCAGTTTCGAACTCCTGGGAGGGCACATCACACACAACCCCTCATGGTCCCAGAACACATCCTACACAGTCAGGAAATCTCATAAACGGCTCTACTTTCCGAGGAGGCTGAAGATCTGTACTCACGTCATCCTACAGATGCACAGTAGGGAGCATCTTAACAAGGGGCATCACTGCAAGATGCAGAAACCGCACTGTGGCAGACAGGAAGGCTCTACGACGGGTAGTCAAAACTGCCCAATGCGTCACTGGCACCAACCTACCCCCCATTAAGGACATGTATACAGAAAAGTGTTGAAAAAGGGCCAGTAACATCATGAAGGATCCCATCCAGCCTCCCCATTGACTGTTTGTTCCACTCCCGTCAGGGAGGAGGCTACGTCCCTTCCACGTTGGGACCACCAGACTCAAAAACAATTTCCCCACCCAGTAAGGCTGATCAACACCTCCACCCACTAACCCACCCCTCCACACCCCCAACCACCACTACTTTATCATTTCCTGTCAGAATCACCTTATGTACAGATACTCCTGTACCTAACGTCACTTTATGGACATACAATCAATCTACGTATATAAACTGTATTATGTATTTATATTTATTGTTTTTTTTATTATTGCATTCTTTGTCTTATTGTGCTTTTTGTGCTGCATCGGATTCAGAGTAACAATTATTTCATTCTCCTTTACACTGGTGTACTTGAAATGATATTAAACAATTTTGAACCTTGAGTACTCCTAATACAATCAGTCTGTGTATATATAGTCACACTCAAACAGTTACCTGTACACTGTGTTCTATAGGATTGCTTTTATGTTTATATTTACTGTGTTCTTTAAGCTTATTGTGTTTTTTATGCTGCATCAGACCTGGGAGTAATCATTTTGTTCTCCTTTACACTCATGTACCGAAAAATGACAAGAAACAATCTTGACTCTTGAGTCTTGAATTTCCGAATTCTCATTTCTCATGTCTCCTAGACTGTACTTCATAGAGTTCAGAAGGAAGAGGAAGGATCTCACTGAAAGGCCTGGACAGAGTGGATGTGGAGAGGATGTTTGATTAGCAGAAGAGTCGAGAATCCGAGGGCAAAGCCACAGAATAATATTGGTATGTTTAAAAGATACTTGGACAGGCACATGGATAGGAAAGAAGGCTTTTGGGCAGGATTCCCAGCCCAGGGTCCACGGATCCCTTCCTTAATGGTATTGGTCCATGGCATAAAGAAAGTTTGGAACCCCTGATTTGGAGTGATATGGGCCAAACATGGGCAAATGAAATGAGTTTAGATAGGAAACTTAATCAGCATGGACCAGTTGGGCTGAATGGACTATTTTCATGTTGTATAACTGTAATTCTATACTGTAAAGATAGACATAGCACGCAGCGGGGGTGGGGGGGGGGTTAGAGGGTGAATGTAGCAGAGCCATTACCTCAATACTCCTGGGTTCAATCCTGATCTCCTGTGCTCTCTGTGTGGAGTTCGCATGTTTTCCCTGCATTGGTTTCCTCCTGTTATTCTATTTCCCCCAACATCCCAAAGACATACTGGTTGGTAGGTTAATCGTCTATAATGTTAAGCAGGTGTTAATGGTGCGGGTCCATGACATAAAAATGATTGGGAACCACTGATGCAGAGGGGGAATATCAGGTCGGGGGGGATAATGAAACAGGATTAATTAGCATGGACATGGTGGGCTGTATTGCCTGTTTTTATGCTGAAGGACACAACAACACTACAATATTTTTATTGCTTGCAGATTACCTCACTGCTGTTTGCCGTGCCAATAAATGGTCACTGCTCTATGGACCTCAGGACATACCTATGAGATGTCAAGATAGAATTAACGTAAAGAGAATATTTCCAATAGTAGGGGAGTTTAGGACCAGACGACACAGCCTCAGAATAAAGGGACATCCCTTTAGAACAGAGATGAGGAGGAATTTCTTTAGTCAGAGGGTGATGAATCTGTGGAATTTATTACCACAGAAGGAAACTGAGACCCTGGTGAGTTTCAGGGGAACTGGGGCCCTGGTGAGTTTCAGGGGAACTGGGACACTGGTGGGTTTCAGGGGAACTGGGACACTGGTGAATTTCAGGGGAACTGGGACACTGGTGGGTATCAGGGAACTGAGGCCCTGGTGAGTTTCAGGGGAACTGAGGCCCTGGTGAGTTTCAGGGGAACTGGGGCCCTGGTGAGTTTCAGGGTAACTGGGGTCCTGGTGAGCTTCTGGGGAACTGGGGCACTGAGGCCCTGGTGAGTTTCAGGGTAACTGGGGTCCTGGTGAGCTTCTGGGGAACTGGGGCTCTGGTGAGTTTCAGGGTAACTGGGGTCCTGATGAGTTTCAGGGGAACTGGGGCCCTGGTGAGTTTCAGGGTAACTGGGGTCCTGGTGAGCTTCTGGGGAACTGGGGCTCTGGTGAGTTTCAGGGTAACTGGGGCCCTGGTGAGTTTCAGGGTAACTGGGGCCCTGGTGAGTTTCAGGGGAACTGGGGCCCTGGTGAGTTTCAGGGGAACTGGGGCCTTGGTGAGTTTCTGGGGAATTGGGGCCCTGAGGCCCTGGTGAGTTTCAGGGGAACTGGGGCCCTGGTGAGCTTCTGGGGAACTGGGGCCCTGGGACCCTGGTGAGTTGCAGGGGAACTGGGGCCCTGGTGAGTTTCAGGGGAACTGGGGCCCCGGTGAGTTTAAATGGTGTTCTGGAACCGGAGCTTGGGTGAGTTTTCTGGGAGTGTGGAAACTGGGGCCTGGTGAGCTTCAGGGAGAAAGGGAACCAGGGCTGAGAGAGGAACAGGATCACCAGTTATGCTAAGCCACTGGGATTTCCAAATAGTCATTAGTCTATCAGAACTCCTCTTAAACTGAATCCAATATTAATAGTTCAGTATCTGAAATACTATGTTTTTGATCAGTAATCTGGCCTACACAGTTAAAGAGTTCATACCTGTGCACTACCGGTGCATTTACAAAATTTGGCTGCCACAAGGTGGTGCTTTTGAAACTGTAGCTTGTGTTGATTGAACTATGAAACAGTGAAAGATGCTGATGAAACAACCTAAATTGTAATCCAACAGTCAGTTCTCATAGTTATCGAATCAGAAAGTCAGACAGTTTGGAAACAGGCTGTTCAGCCCCCGAGTCTGTACTGAACATCAAGCAACGATTTACGTTAACCTTGCACATGACTTTTTATCCTCCCCTCTTTCTCGTCAACCTCCCCAGATTCTACCACGCAGCCGCACACTGGGGGTAATTTACAGCGGCCACTTAGCCCACTAATCGACACATCTTGGGGATAAGGAAGGAAACCGCGGTATCAAGTAAACAGAATTGAAAGTTTAAAGTTTAAAGTGATTTTTGTAATCCAAGTACATGTATGTCACCACATACAACCTTAAGATTCATTTTCCTGTGGGCGTACTCAGCAAATCTATAGAATAGTTACTATAACAGGATCAATGAAAGATCAACCAGCGTGCAGAAGACAACCAACTGTGCAAATGCAAATATAAATAAATAGCAATAAATAACATTATTACTTAGATACTTACTATTCTCCAAACAATCTATAGTTTGTCTTTGATAAAAACTTCTATAGATGCACAGTGGAGAGTATCCTGACTGGTTATGGCCTAGTTTGAAAACACCAATGCCCAAGAATGGAAAAGGCCACAAAAAGTACTGGCTACAGCCCAGTCCATCATGGTCACTTTTCACTCTAAGACGCGTGATGCGCAGCCGCACAGTGACTGAAATGCTCCCCCACACATAGCCTTTTATAATAATGTTAATATTATTTTGAAATCTATGTGTATATATCTGTGAAATACCCTGTAATTAATTATGTGTTAACGAATATAATTCATAAATTTTCAAGATAGTAAACATACTACAATCTTTACTCTGAAACATTTTAGAGTTTCAAAGTATTTACATTGGCAATGTTTCAAGTTACAACACCATTACAAATTGTAACAATATACACAGAATGGAAGTCAGTAGTTCACTGTAAATAAACCACTGGCTTGCTGAACTCCAATGCATGTTACAAAAAAAAATTTAAGTGCTGCACAGTTTTCAGGCCGTGCAAAAATTTCCTGCTCAGAGCAACAGTTGGTCCACACAGCAGTAAAAAATATTAGAGGAAACATTGATCAGAGACCTCCCCACCAGCGAGCACATCTAAAAGGGGCGCTACCACAAGAAAGCAGCATCCATCATCAAGAACCCCCACCATCCGGGCCATGCTCTCTTCTCACTGCTGTCATCAGAAGGGAAGTACAGGCGTCATTAGGTCCCACAACACCAGGTTCAGGAACAGTTATTACACCTCAACCATCCGGTTTCTTCCCACAGTTCAAAGACATACCAATTGGTAGATTAATTGGTCATTGTAAATTATCCCGTAACTAGACCAGGGTTAAGTTGGAGGATTACTGTGCAGTGCAGCCCAAAGGGCTGGAAGGGCCTGTTCCACACTGTATCTCAATAAATAGTAAATAAATAGATAAATGTGAAGTGATCCGTGATCAATGACTGAGGTCGGCAGGGCTGGTGACCTCCTCAGGTCAGTACATCACCGGGGACTGGAGGTTAAAGGCCCAGAGGCGACCTACCCTGGAGCTGGGGGCCTGTCAGTGTGTGTGAGTGGGTGGACAGGCAGGTGGGAGGGAGAAAAGTGGGTTGCTTTGCTGTTGTTGTTTAGTTGTTGTTACTTGTTATTTGTGTTGTCCTGCTGAACATGGCGGGCACGTTATGTTGGCGCCGGGATGTGTGCCGACACTTCCGGGCTGCCCCCAGTACAGCTGTAGGTTGTGTTGGTTATTAACACAAATGACACATTTCACTGGTTGTTAATTCATACGTTTCGATGTATCTGCGATACACAAATGAATCTGAATCTGAAGTATGCGGCCTGCACCTAGAATGCACTGATGAGGAAGGAGCTTCGCTCCCTATTTGAAGTTGGAAGACACTTAACAGTCTTGAAATGTCTCTGATAATGTAAAACATTTTAAATAATTAATTATTGGATAGCTATTTAGAATAAACAAAAATGAGAACACAGAGAAATTACTTAAAACATTAAAATAAAAATTATGCTTTTTCCTCCTGATATCTGGGCAGGAATTCCAATAACTATAAATGGTATTAGTAATTAGTTTAGCATTGTTACATTTGAGGTGTGTGGGGTGTCCAGGAAGAGGTAGCGCCTCTGTTGAAGGGGCTTGCTGTGTCCATTCTGGGGCAGATCACTCACCTTTGGTTCCTACTGGACACTCACCTCTCACCTGCGGCTCCAGGTAGCTGTTTACATGTGACAGTGGGCACACCCTGGTACATCACTTCAACAGGCAGTCTAAACCAGGTGAGTGTAGCCAGTGGAACTCATACCCCGGTGAAATAGGGACATGCGTGTCCTAGCATGGGAAGTCAGTTGCAGATGAGATCTATAGTGAGATCCAATGGTCAAGAAGGTGGTTCTGCAATGCTTTGGGGAGAGTGAAGGGCAATGGCAAGGCACAGAGGAAGGAAGTCATGGTCAAACACTACAAATGAGGAAGAGCCCAGTTTATGACAACTACTTGTACCACTGGACCTGGACTTCCGAGGTCAAGAGAGTGGAACTGTTCTGGATCAAGGGCTCTTTCTCTTTAAAAAATCTCCTGCACGGGTCTCCTGTCATTGTTGGATACAGCGGACAAGCACCATTGTCACATGTGCAAGATACAGTGAAAGGCTTTCGTTTGTGTACCATCCAGGCTGATGATTCTATACATAGCTGCAGTGTGATAAGGGTGTAAAAGAAAGTCAGAATGGAGAACACAGAGTCAGAATTGAAGAGAAGGTGCAGTGCAGGTGGATGTACAAAGTGCAGGGGTCACCACGAGGTCGATTGGAAATCAAGAGTTCATCCTTTAGCGTATGAGAGCTCTGTGCAAAAATCCGCTATCAGTGGGATAGAAAACATCCCTGAGTCTGGTAGTTCATGCCCTTGGGCTTTTGTCTTCTGCCTGACAGGAGAAGGGAGAAGAGTGACCAACATGATTATACACAAAATACTGGAGGAACTTAACTGGAGGCCTCCTCCACATTGGTGAGATCTGACATAAAGTGGGGGACTGCTATGTCGAGCAACTCCACAAAAAGCAGAATTTCCCAGAGACCAGCCACTTTAATTCCTATTCCCATTCCCTTTCTGACATGTCTGACGTCACCTCCTCTTTCCCTCCCCTTTCTCTCATCTTCATTTCCCTGCTCTGACCCTCTTACCTCTTCTCCTCACCTGCCTATCACCTCCTCCTTCCCTTTCTCCCATGGTGCAATCAGATTCCTTCTTCTCCAGACCTTTGCCTTTTCGTCCTATCACCTCCCAGCTTCTTACTTCATCCCACCCACCTGACCACCTATCATCTCCTAGCTTGTCCTCCTTTTCCTGCCTCACCGACCATCTTCTTATTCTGGCATCTTCTCCTTTCCTTTCCAGTCACGATGAAGGGATGCAACCCCGAAACGTTGACTTTTATTCATTTCCTTAGGTGCTGCCTGACCTGCTGAATTCCTCCAGCATTTTGTGTGTGTGCTCTGATTTCCAGCATCTGCAGAATTTCTTGTGTTTTTGATTATATTGTCTGCTTCCATGAGGCAGCATGAAGTAATGATGGAGTCAGTGGAGAGGAAGTAGGTTTTCATGATAGACTGGGCTGCATTCTTTACTTAGAATATACATTCATTTCTGTCCGCCTCATTATAGGAAGGATGTGAACACTTTAGAGAGGGTGCAGAGGAGATTTACCGGGATGCTGCCTGGGTCAGAGAGCATGTCTTATGAGGAAAGTTTGAGTGAGCTTGGACTTTTCTCTTTGGAGCAAAGGAACTTGAGAGATGACCTAATAGAGGTGTATAAGATTATAAAAGACATGGATCAAGTGGACAGCCAGTGCCTTGTTCCCGGGGCAGGAATGGCCAGTTCCAGAGGACATCCTATTAAGTGGAGGAACGATTAGGGAATATGTCAGAGGTTGTTTTTTTAACACAGAAAGTGGTAGGTGCCTCAATGTACTGCCAGGAGTGGTGGTAGAAGAGGAAAAAATTAGGTACATGATGAAACAAAACTGAAAAGGGAAGTGTTAGATTTACCTGAGTAGATTAAAAGATCAGCACAATATTGTGCACAGCAATTTCTTCCAAATTTAGGCAGAGTAGTTGCCGTTCCAAGCTGCAATGCATCAGGATAAGATGCTTTCTATGGTGCATCTGTAAAAATTGGTAAGAGTCATGGGGGACACACAACAATTCTTTAGCCTTTGATGGAACCTTGACCAATGGCATTGGAGGATGAAAGAGATGGATTCACTTCTGGAGCCACTCCAGAGGTTTTGGAATTCACTGTGGAGTTGATCCATGGGATGGAGAGAGAGATGTTCTGGCAAATTCTGGAATGATCGATGCTGCACTGAAGTCAGGGAGCAACCAGACAACATCAGTTTGTCTCAGAGCCAATGGCCACAAACGGTTTCACTCCCCAGAGATTCTGCCCAAGCAGTTCCAGCATTTTCGTCTTTCATGATACATTCTTTATGACAGATTTTAATTCTTTATCCAGTATGAAATGCAAAGGGAGTTCCCTTTTCCCAGCTGGTTGTCAGCCCTGTATCCCTGTTTCACTATTGCTTTGGTTCTTGCATCGAATTCGACCTGTGGCAGTGCACTGATGCTTGTCTACCAGTTGCTGAGACCTTGTGAAGTTTCTCTGAGTGGCCAGTCACAGTCTGATCTTCAGCCGTTGATGTCACTACACCCACTTAGTGCACTCATCACAGCCTCAAGGTCTCAACATAATTTTCCAGAGGATTGCACAGCAAAAAACATTGATATTAGTATTGGTTTATTGTTATAAAACCAATTATTATTATTTTTATTGTATTTTTTTTTCAGCTCAAGCTGATAAAACTTGAGGCGTGGGCCTAGCCAAGCACACTCATTTCTCAATTACCATGAACTATTCTTATTGTTTATTTTATCTCAGTTCAAGCTGGAAAACCTGAGGTACAGGCATAGTCAAGCACACTCATTTGTCAATTGCTAGGAACTTTCAGACTATTCTAGTGGTGTTGAGTATTGTGGCCTTCTGGAGATCTACATAAATTTGCTGTGTAGCCCTAATTGTTTAATGCTGTTGTGTGGTGCCTTTGGGATGACGCTAGTGGTAGATATTACTATTGGGACAATGTATACTCTGTTCGTGTTCCAAAGCCTTTCAATTTTCTCTTTAAATTCAGCATATTTCTGGTGTTTTTCACTTACTGATTTCAGTAAGCTATGTGTGTTTGGAATGGCTATATCTTATTAAATAAGTTGTTCTTGCTTTTTTGTCCTGTATAATTATATCCAGGTGGTTATTACGGATTGCCCTATCTGTAATAACTGATCAGTCATAACATAATTTGTGGTATTCTAACACTAAAAATGAATCAGGCTTGTACCTCTGTGTGAGAGGAGAACACACATCATAGTACAATATTCTCTGTTTTATTATTTCGTACGTTATTACTGCATGTTATTGCAAGTTATTGCACATTGGTAAATTATTATTGTGTATATTATTATACTGTACTTTATTATTAGCTAAGTCTACTAAATGTGTTTTAAATGCTGCTGCTGTAACAAAAGAATTTCCTACTCAGGATCAATAAAGTATTTATTATCAGAATCAAGTTAATAATCATGTTTAATATTATTATTCAATAGGATCAATCAATAGGTACATTTAATGTCAGAGAAATGTATACATTATACATCCTGAAATTCTTCTTCTTCGCAAACATCCACAAAAACAGAGGAGTGCCCCCAAAGAATGAATGACAGTTAAACGTTAGAACCCCAAAGTCCCCCCACCTCCCCCCTCCCACGCATAAGCAGCAGCAAAGCAACGACCCCCCCCTTCCCCCCAGCAAAAAAAGCATTGGTGCCCTCCACCAAGCACTCAAGCGTGCAGCAAAGCGTCAATAAAGACACAGACTTGCAGTACCCCAAACACTACTCGTTCACCCGGTAAGTCGACATACAACAGGCTCTCTCTCTCCCTGATAAGGGAAAAAGAGATGTCCCCATTTCACAGCGAGAGGGGAGACATAACAGAACAACTCGCTGCTTTATGGTGTTATTATCATTATTATTATTATTATTTATAGTAAGGCATTTTGAGTTTTTCTTTTATGAATTTTTAAAGCAAGATTCTGATGAATGATGTTTATTATTATTACTGAGGGCAACAGGATAAGTGTATCAGTTAGCTCAACACTATTACATCTCAGGGCGTTGGAGTTCAGAGTTCAATTCCGACATCATCAGAAAGGAGTCTGTGCACCCTCCCTGTGGAATGCCGAGGTTTTCTCCCCATGATCCGATTTCCTTCCACAGTCCGAGGACATACTGGTTAGTAGGTCATTGTGAAGTGTCTATAATTAGGCTAGGGTTAAATTGGGGGTGGCTGGGTGGCGTGACACAAAGGGTTGTAAGGGCCTATTCCACGTTGCATCTTAATAAATAAATTATCACGTGTATGCAGATACAGTGAAAAGCTTATCGTGCAGACAAATCAAATCATTATACAGTGTATTGAGGTAGAACAAAGTTAAACAATAACAATGCAGATTTCTGTCATGTGCTAAGCTATCCATTCTTCCGCCTCCCTGCACTATAAACACATTCTCACTTATCCTGGTGTGATGTAATGTCTTTTGACTGCTGTTCTATTTCTCTTCTTGTGAATGTTAAATAATCCACCAAATATCTCCAATATTTCTGGTTTTGCTCCTTAAAACATTGGCTAAACCATCTTTCACTGTTTCCTGACCCATCCAAGTTATTCAAATTAATCTTGATTGTGTGTGAAGGAACTCTTGGGGCTGTGAAATGCTGACAAATGTAAACCTTCTCATATTATTTCTTTGTCCACTTTAAAACTATTTAAGACCAGAAGATTATATGACAAAAGAACAGAGTATGCTCCGCCATCATCATACTGGCTGATTTAGACACTAGACAATAGGTGCAGGAGTAGGCCATTCAGCCCCTCGAGCCAGCACTGCCATTCACTGTGATCATGGCTGATCATCCACAATCAGTACCCTTTTCCTGCCTTCTCCCCATATCCCTTCAATTTGTTATCCCTTTCAAGCCCATTCTCCCATTCTCTGTTTTTAGAATACCCAATGGCCACTAGGTGGTCTTCCTAACTACAGTGGATTCCAGTTTATTGGGACACATTGGGAACAGTACATTTTGACTCAGTTAATCGGCTGCCCCAATTGGCTGAGTTTTCATGGAAATAATGAGAAAGATATAAAGAAAGTCAAACTACTGTTTAACTTTGTAACAAATTATGTAGTTAAATGAAATACAGAACAAATTAGAACATACCAATACTACTACAGTACTACAAAACGGTATATTAGTTCCTAATAGACATTGACGGAGGAATTTATCCAGTGTACACTGCCATGTCCTTTTGATAGATTAAATGAATAAAATCAGTGCAGATAATGGATTATCTTTGTACAATGCTTTTGATTATTGCATCCTCCAAATCTCCATTTTCATTGCAAATTTCAAGATGATTGTCAATACCTCCAAATGCTTCATAGTTCTTAATTGTTATGAAAATGTTTCATTGTAACTCCCAGCTGTTCCTGGCCTCTCCAAGCCGGATTGCTTGAAACTGCAGAGAGCAAAACAGTTCTGAGTTGTCTTACTGCTTATTTCTTGTCATCTATCAGTGACAAAAATAATTGTTTTTTGAACACAAACACACGCAAACAAGAGTCCTATTCTGTTCAGTGCCTCTTGGAACCCTTTACTCACCCAATATAACTTGTCAAATGTATTCCTTTTACTTCATGTCTTAGGTCTATCCCTAACGCTATTTCAAAACTGTTGGCTGTAAGCATGGTGTAGCATCTTGCAATCACACAAATGCAAGCAACTGACATTAGTTGAAATTGTTCAGCAACAATCTCCTGTCCCAATTAAGTGGCATAGTGCCCCAAATAAACAAAGGGAATCATATCTACTGTATTTTCTCAATTGGTTTATGTTCTTTAAGAGTTGCCCCAAAAAAGTGGCAGTCCCAATTAACCAATGGCCCAATTTATAGTAACCCATTCTAATTGCATTAAATAGGTTCAATATCTGGTTAAAAGTATTCCAAAAAGTGAAAAGTGAACATAGCCATTTAACCTTCTGTCTTTTCTTATTTTCGTCCAAAGCAAATGAGATTCCTATTCTGTTCAGTGCCTCTTAGTCATCCAATACAACCTGTCAAATGTATTCCTGTTACTTCATGTTTTGGGTCTATCCTTGAAGCCTGTCAGGAAAAGTTCAGCCATCACCAACACATGCTTTAAACCTCCTCCCAGATGGCAAGATCTAAACTCAGGTTTCAATCAGTTTTTAAGAATTGGAATGAATCCAAAAACTTTAACTGCTATAGTTTCAACTCAATGAGAACTCTGGACTGCTTACGTACTCCCTTTAGATTCCTATCTCCTCCATGTTCTTGTATGAATGGAGACTCCTCTCACCTTGTCTTTGAAGGCTAAAGTTCAAAGTTCAAAGTAAATTTATTATCAAAATACAAATATGTCATCAAATACAACTCTGAGATTCATTTTCTTGTGGGCATACTCAATAAGTCCATAATAGCATCAATGAAAGACCACTATGTCTTCGATATTCAACTAGTGTGCAAAAGGCAACAAACTATGCAAATACAAAAATAAAGAAATAATAGTAATAAATAAATAAACAATAATTATCAAGAACATGAGATGAAGAGTCCTTGAAAGTGAGGCAACTGGTTGTGGGAAAATTGATGAGGAAAGTGAAGTTGAGTGAAGTTATCCCCTTTGGTTCAAGAACCTGATGGTTGAGGGCTAATAATCGTTCCTGAATCTGGTAGTGTGAATCCTAAGGCTACTGTACCTTCTTCCCAATGGCAGCAGTGAGAAGAGAGCATGACCTGGATAGCGGTCTAGATTAGTAATGTGAAGGCTGAATAAATCTAAGCACCTCTGGATAATCTCGGATGGTGCCCGCCTTTCTGTGTTTAAGATCTAAATCTCATCAGAGCTCACTGGGGGGAGATCACGCTGAATAGACTTGGAGTCTTTCTAGTCTGGGGTCAATATCACAAATGACCTGACTTGGTCCAACCAAGCAGAGTCCACTGCCAAGAAGGCCCACCAGCGCCTTTACTCCCTGAGAAAGCTAAAGAAATTTGGCCTGTCCCCTAAAACCCTCACTAATTTTTATAGATGCACGGTAGAAAGCATTCTTCTAGGGTGCAGCACAACCTGGTATGGAAGTTGTCCTGTCCAAGACCGGAAGAAGCTGCAGAAGATCGTGAACATGGCCCAGCACATCACACAAACCAATCTTCCGTCCTTGGACTCACTTTACACCGCACACTGTCGGAGCAGTGTGGCCAGGATAATCAAGGACACCACCCAACCAGCCAACACACTTTTCGTCCCTCTTCCCTCCGGGAGAAGGCTCAGGAACTTGAAGACTCGTACAGCCAGATTTGGGAACAGCTTTTTTCCAACTGTGATAAGACTGCTGAACGGATCCTGACCTGGATCTGGGTCATACCCTCCAAATATCCGGACCTGCCTCTCGGTTTTTTTTTTGCACTACCTTACTTTCCCTTTTCTATTTTCTATTTATGATTTATAATTTAAATTTTTAATAATTACTATCGATTTGTACTCCAGGGAGCGCAAAGCGCAGGATCAAATATCACTGTGATGATTGTACGCTCTAGTATCAAATTGTTTGGTGACATTAAAGTACAAAGTATAAAAGTATAAAGTATAAAGTCTTTCTAGCTTTGAAGAATGATAGGGAACGTCTCTGAAGTGATTGAATTCCTGAAAGATTTGATGAGGTGGGAACTGTCAGGATCGTTTAGTTCCCTGGATTTAGAGATTGGTATTACTAGTAAAATGCAAAAAAAAAGAATCGTCATCTTAGGAAAAGGAACCCAACAGGAACCTGGCTGTGATTCTTCAAAATGCTTCATCTGAGAGCAATGGATACTCAATCAAGACAGAATCATAAAGTCATTCAGCATGGATACAGGTCCTTTGGCCCAGCTGTTCCATTACAATCAAGATTTGCATCTGAGTTAGTCCCACTTGCTTGTTTTGTCCCATATCTCTCTAAACTAGGGGTTCCCAACCTTTTTTAATGCCATGGAACAATGCCATTAAACAAAGGGCCTATAGACCCCAGGTTGGGAACCCCTGCTCTAAACCTTTCCTATCTACAGTATATACCTGTCCAAACCCTTTATTAATGTTCTTATTGCACCTACCTCATCCCCACCTTCTGGCATCTTGTTCTAAGGTTCCGACTAAATCTCTCTCCTCTCACTTTAAACCTTATTTGATTCACCAACCATGGAAAAAGACTGAGTACATTCACCCTATCTATACCCCAAAAGATTTCATACACCTCTGTAAGATCACATGTTCTACACTCAGTCGCCACTCTAGTAGGTACTTCCAGTACATGTGTGTTCGTGGTCTTCTGCGTCTGTAGCCCATCCACTTCAAGGTGCGGCATGTTATATGTTCAGAGAAGCATTTTCTGCGCACCACTGTTGAAACACATTTTATCTGAGTTACTGTCCTCTTTCTGTCACCTTGAACCAATCTGGGCATTCTATTCTGAACTCTCTCAATTATAAGGTGTTTTTGTGTACAGAACTGCCGCTCACTGAATATTTTTGCTTGTTTTTGCCCCATTCTCTGTAAACTCTAGAGACTGCTGTGCCTGACAATCCCAGGAGATCAGCAGTTTCCGAGATACTCAAACCACCCTGTCTGGCACCAACAATCATTCCGCGATCAAAGTCACTCAGACTACATTTCTTCCCCATTCTGATGTTTGATCTGAACCTCTGGACCATGTCTGCATGCTTTTATGCTTTGAGTTGCTGCCACATGATTGGCTAATTAGATATAGTTGAATTAACGAGCAGGTGTACAGGCGTAGCTAATAAAGTGACCACTGAGTGTATGTTCTAAGGTTCCTTGGTTATATAGAACATGGAACATTGAACAGTATACCACAGAAATAAGTCTGTGTCAACCATGATGGCAAATGATACTAATCCCATCTGCATGCCCATAATCCCTATCCCCCCCATTTCCTTCACACGCCTGTCTCTGGGTTAAAAAATCACCATGCACACTTCCTGTAAACATTCTCCCTTTCACTTTAAAGCTATGCTCTCTAACATTTGACATTTTCACACTGGGACAGAGATCATGACTACCTACTCTACCAGCTCTTATTAAGTACACCTGTTCATCTGCTCATTAATCAGTCCATTATGTGACAGCAACTCAATGCATAAAAGCATGCAGACCTGGTCAAGAGGTTCAATTGTTGTTCAGATCAAATATTAGAATGGATTAGAAATGTGATCTAAGTGATTTTGACCGTGAAATGGTTGTTGGTGCCAGACAGGGGTGGCTGGGGTCAGGGGTCTTGAGTATCTCGGAAGCCACTGATCTCCTGGGATTTTCACACAAAACAGAATCAGATCCAGGTTTAGAACATTGGCATATGCCATGAAATTAGTTGTTTAATGGCAGCAGTGCATTGCAATACATAATAATAAGATAATCTATAAATTACAATACAAAATTTTAACTAAATAAGTAGTGCTAAAGGAGAGGAAGAATTAGTGTTCTTGGATTCATTGTCCATTCAGAAATCTGTTGGTGGAGAGGAAGAAGCTGTTCCTGAAATGTTTAGTGAGTGTCTTCAGGCTCCTGTACCTGCTCCTTGATGGTGGCGATGAGAAGAGGGCATGTCCTGGGTGGTGGGATCCTTAACGATGGAGGCCACGTCTTTGAGGCGTCGATCTTTGAAGGTGTCCTCGGTGCTGGGGAGGCTAGTGCCCGTGATGGAGGTGGCTGAGTTTTTACAACTTTTTGCAGCTTTTTCCGATCCTATGTAGTGGCCCCTCCATTACCAGACAGTGATGTAACCAGTTAGAATGATCTCCACAGTACAGCTGTGGAAACTTGAGAGTGTCTTCGATGACAAGCTAAGTCTCCTCAGCCTCCTAATGAAATATAGCTGCTGTTTTGTCTTCTTTGTAATTGCATCAACGTGTTGGACCCAGGATAGATCTTCAGAGATGTTGACACCTAGAAATTTGATAGCGCTCACCCTGTTCACTGCTGATTCCTCAATGAGGTCTGCTGTGAGTTCCTTTGACTTCCTTTTTTTTAAAGTCCACAATCAATTCCTTGGTCTTTCTGATGGTGAGGGAAAGGTTATTGTTGTTTCACCACTCAACCAGCTGATCTACCTTGCTCCTGCACACTTCCTCATTACTATCTGAAACTCTGCCATCCATAGTTGTGTTGTTGGCATATTTATAACTGGCATTGAGCTGTGCCAGGCCACACAGTTCTGGGTGTACAGAGAGTATAGCAGAGAGCTAAGTAGGCATTCTTGAGGTAAGCCATTCTTGATTCTAGCCATGACCAAACTCCCAATGCACTTTATCATGGTGGATGTAAGTGCTACTGGGCAATAGTCGCTGAGGCAGCCCCCCCCCCCGCTCTTCTTGGGCATTGGTATGATTGTCTCCATTTTGAAGCAGGTGGGAACCCCCAAATGCAGAAGTGAATAATTGAAGGTCTCCTTGAACTCTCCCACCAGTTGGTTAGCACAGGTTTTCAGTGCCCCATCAGGTACCCCGTCAGAGCCTGATGTCTTGCAAAGGTTCACACTCTTAAAAGAGGTTCTGACATCGGCCTCTGAGACAGCGATCACAGCGTCACCAGAAACTGCAGGGATTAGCACAAGTGTGGTTTTATTTTCTCTTTCAAAGGAGGGAGAGAGAAACCGGGGAATTATAGACCGGTTAGCCTAACGTCGGTGGTGGGGAAACTGCTGGAGTCAGTTATCAAGGATGTGATAACAGCACATTTGGAAAGCGGTGAAATGATCGGACAAAGTCAGCATGGATTTGTGAAAGGAAAATCATGTCTGACGAATCTCATAGAATTTTTTGAGGATGTAACTAGTAGAGTGGATAGGGGAGAACCAGTGGATGCGGTATATTTGGATTTTCAAAAGGCTTTTGACAAGGTCCCACACAGGAGATTAGTGTGCAAACTTAAAGCACACGGTATTGGGGGTAAGGTACTGGTGTGGGTGGAGAATTGGTTAGCAGACAGGAAGCAAAGAGTGGGAATAAACGAGACCTTTTCAGAATGGCAGGCGGTGACTAGTGGGGTACCGCAAGGCTCAGTGCTGGGACCCCAGTTGTTTACAATATATATTAATGACTTGGATGAGGGAATTAAATGCAGCATCTCCAAGTTTGCGGATGACACGAAGCTGGGCGGCAGTGTTAGCCGTGAGGAGGATGCTAAGAGGATGCAGGGTGACTTGGATAGGTTGGGTGAGTGGGCAAACTCATGGCAGATGCAATTTAATGTGGATAAATGTGAAGTTATCCACTTTGGTGGCAAAAATAGGAAAACAGATTATTATCTGAATGGTGGCCGATTAGGAAAAGGGGAGGTGCAACGAGACCTGGGTGTCATTATACACCAGTCATTGAAAGTGGGCATGCAGGTACAGCAGGCGGTGAAAAAGGCGA
This sequence comes from Mobula hypostoma, assembly GCF_963921235.1. Lineage (NCBI taxonomy): Eukaryota > Metazoa > Chordata > Chondrichthyes > Myliobatiformes > Myliobatidae > Mobula > Mobula hypostoma. Next base: position 10,999,612 of record NC_086117.1, read on the forward strand.
ATGGTATGCTGGCATTTATAGCGAGAGGATTCGAGTACAGGAGCAGGGAGGTACTACTGCAGTTGTACAAGGCCTTGGTGAGACCACACCTGGAGTATTGTGTGCAGTTTTGGTCCCCTAATCTGAAGAAAGACATCTTTGCCATAGAGGGAGTACAAAGAAGGTTCACCAGATTGATTCCTGGGATGGCAGGACTTTCATATGAAGAAAGACTGGATGAACTGGGCTTGTACTCGTTGGAATTTAGAAGATTGAGGGGGGATCTGATTGAAACGTATAAGATCCTAAAGGGATTGGACAGGCTAGATGCAGGAAGATTGTTCCCGATGTTGGGGAAGTCCAGAACGAGGGGTCACAGTTTGAGGATAGAGGGGAAGCCTTTTAGGACCGAGATTAGGAAAAACTTCTTCACACAGAGAGTGGTGAATCTGTGGAATTCTCTGCCACAGCAAACTGTTGAGGCCAGTTCATTGGCTATGTTTAAGAGGGAGTTAGATATGGCCCTTGTGGCTACAGGGGTCAGGGGGTATGGAGGGAAGGCTGGGGTGGGGTTCTGAGTTGGATGATCAGCCATGATCATAATAAATGGCGGTGCAGGCTTGAAGGGCCGAATGGCCTACTCCTGCACCTATTTTCTATGTTTCTATGTTAAAGCATGCTTAAAAAGCACTGAACTCATCTGAGAGTGAAGCATCAAACCTATTCATGATGTTAAGTTTTGCTTTGTTGGAATTAATGGCCTATGAACCCTGGCAGAGCTGACAAGCATCCAATTTTGTCTCAAACCTCAAATGGAATTGTTTTATCACTCTTAAAACAGCCTTCCATAGGTTGTACCTGAACTTCTTGTATAGTTCTGGATCACCTGCCTTGAATACCATAGACCTAGACTATGAATCTCCTGGTTCCTCCATTACTTTGGTTTGGATATGTCCAGTATGATCTCAAAGGAATGCATTCATTCACATGGGTCTTGTTGAAGTTGATGACAATGGCAGTGTATTTATTCAGATTTGAATATGAATCCCTGAATATTGTCCAGTTCACCAACCCAAAGCAGTCTTGTAAGCACTTCTCCATCGCCTTTGATCATACCTTCTTGGTCTTCACCACTAGCACTGCAGTCTTTAGTCTCTGTGGGACAGCGCAGAAAGTATTCTTGATGGTGGTATAACAGTGGTTAAGTGTGTTGGCTCCTCTGGTTCCAGAGATGATATATTGGTAGTAGTTGTTTAGAGACCTCTTGAAGCTGGCCTGGTTGAAATCGCCTGCAATGATAGGGAAGGCATCTGGGTGCACTGCTTTATGCTTGCTAATTACGATGCTCAACTCCTCCAGAGCCTGCCTGACTTGGCCTGAGGTGGAATGCACACCGCTACCAGGATGATGATGTTCGAAAACTCCCTGGGAAGATAAAATGGACAACATTTGAGAGTGAGATGTTCCAGAGTGAGCAGGACAGAGACAGAACCACCACATCTGTGCACCACAATGAGTTAATCATAAAGCATGCTCGGCCTCCTCTACCTTTAAAATACTGAGCTGTCCTGTCTTTGTGAAGCCATCGGCCTGCAGCACGGCATCAAGATGGCAGGGGACAGCCATGTTTCCATGAAGCAAAGTATACAGCAGTCCCTCATATCCCTCTGATACAGCAGTCTTACTCTGCGGTCTCCAGAGTTTACAGAGAATGGTGCAAAAAATAAAAAACATCCAGTATGTTGCAGTTACATGGATGAAAACATCATGTTAATGAGAGAGGTCAGAGGAGAATGGCCAGACTAGTTCAAGCTGACAGGAAGGTGACAGTAACTCAGATAACCACACGCTACAACAGTGATGTGTAGAAGAGCTTTTCTGAGTGCACAACACATTGAAACCTGAAGTGGCTGGGTGACAGAAGACCACATTAGGTTCTGAGGTGTACCTAATAAAGTGTATGCCTCCCATAATTTTGGTTGTGTTGTTAGAAAATGTTTTGGTGGGTAAATTTTGTGAATCGAAATGGCTGGGCAAAATGCTACACAGGCATTCTGATACAGTGTATTTACCTGTTGAATTATTTCTTTTTTAAATTTAGTTTTATTTAGAGATACAGTGTGGATCAGGCCCGATTGGCTCCTGCGGGCCATGCCGGCCAGCAACCCTGCTTGACAAACCCAACTTAACCCTAACCCAATCACGGGACAAGTTACATCGTCTAATTAACCCACCCAGTACATCTTCGGACTGCGCGAGGAAATCCACGCGCTCCACAGGGAGGACAGACAGAGACTCCTTACAGAGGGCGCTGGGATTGAACTGCAAACTCTGACACCCTGAGCTGTAATAATGTCACACTAGCCACTACGCTACCATGGTGCCAGCCTTCTTGTGGCAGCACTCCATGTAAATGTATTCACTGGCAGGAGAGGGCTTTGCCTGTGATGCACTGGGTTGTATCCACCAGTTTCTGTTGACTTCTCCATTCTGGGTGTTGGTGTTTCCGTATCAAGCTGTGACGCATCCAGTAAGGATGTTCTCCACTGTGGATCTATAGATGTTTTTCAAAGGTTTGGCTGACATGCCAACCTGAAATGGGGCAAGGACATGTTTAAATTACTACATACAGCTCTGATGGCCCTGCTATAGAAAAGAGGTTATTAAAATGAAAGAGTGCAGAATAACTTTATGAGAATGCTACTGGGACTGGAGGGCTAGGGTTATAAGGAAGGTTTGGATAGGCTGGGACCAACCCTCTCAACCCCATTCTGCTGCCTTCTCTCTGTAACCTTTGACACCCTGACTAACCAAGAACCTGTCAACCCCTGCTTTAAATATACCCAGTTACTTGCCGTCCCACAGCCGTCTGTAGCCTCTGGTCGTGTGCTCCCCCACTATAGGAAACATGCTCTCCACATCCACTCCATCGAGTCCTTTCAATATTCAAGAAGTTTCAGTGAGATCCCCCTTCATTCTTCTAAATTCCAGCGAGTACAGGCCCAGAGCCATCAAACACTCTACATTTGGTGCGATAAGGTGAATAGCCTGGTCTTTTCACATTATCTGTGCGAGGGAGTCCAAGAATAGAGAGAAGGTGTGAAGGGGAAGATTTAAAAGGAACCTGAGGGGCAACATTTTCACACAGAGGGCGGTGTGTATATGGAACAAACTCCCAGAGAAAGTGGCAGGAGCAGGTATAATTACAAAATTAAGATGACATTTGGATAGATACATGGAGAGGAAATGTTTAAGGAATCTGGGCCAAAAGTGGCAAATGGACCATGTCAGGTTAGCAAATTGGTTAGAATGGGTGAGTTGGGCTGAAGGGCCTGGTTTCCATACTCTATGACTCTATAACCTGAAAATCTTTGTCTTTATCATTCCAGTCATTACCCAACCTTGGATGCAGTCAAACGTTTGTAAAGTAACCATTGCCTCACCAACTTACAGTACCATGTAGGAGTCTTGGGCACATATATATATAACTACGGTGACTAAGACTTTAGCACAGTACTGTGGAAATTTCATGTATTGCACCGTACTGCGACTGCAAAACAAAAACAAATTTCATGACATATGTGAGTGATGATAAACGTGATTCTGATATGGGTCTCTGTTGTGGACTGAGAGTGGGAAGGTGGCAGGGAGAAGGGAATCATGGTTGGAAAAATGGGAAGGGAGTGGGAAGCACCAGAGAGACATTCTGTAATGATCAATACATCAATAAATTGGAATCAAGTGACCTTGCCTGGTGTCTCAGGGCTGGGTGTGTCTACACCTGCACCAACCCCTGCCCCTGGCATTCCTTCTCCCAATTCCCAAAACCCTTTGCTCCTGCCAGATTTACAAACTTGCTTTCCATTCCATATTGACAAATAGAATACTGTGCAAAAGTCTTAGGCATCCTAGCGATATCTGTATATACTGTATTACAAGAGAATATTGTTACCAAGGACACAGTTCTAAAAACTTATCCTACAGGTATGTGACGAAATGGGAGCCAAATGATTTATTGATTCTCCTACCAGGCCAGTGTCCCACGTGTCTCATTGCATTCCTGCTGTTGATTTTCTTTTAGCTTGGTTCAAGGTTCTGTCAGGGCGTGATTTCTGCTTTGGGAGACATCTGCTGTCAGGGCAATGGGTGTGTAATGTATGTGCTATTAGATATTATTTCTCTTTCTATGAAGTGAGAGCTGACAGAAATGTCAAAGAACATATCACCAGTGAAAAATACGTATTTATTGTAAGGGCACTCACCACATAAATAAATGGTTGTTAATTATCAATTGGATCTTCTTTACATCTGCACATCTTCACTTTTGCAATCCGCAGTAGAAATGGGGTAACCCTACACAAAGCAGACCAGGTGAACGACGTAGGAACAGGCGTTGTGTCATTGCAAGCCCAGTAAGGAGATTAGCAGTATTTTTCCTGTACAAGTATTAAGAGATTACAGATACACTCATTTCTATCAATCAAGGAAGATTCAGAGCCCCTTGGAAAGGCCAAATTTGTCAGCCAGATTCTTTAGGAGTTGTGACCATTCTTACCAGCCAGTTGATATTTTGATGACCTTTAGCCAGAGTGGTGAATCTGTGGAATTCTTTGCCATGGGCAGCTGTGGAGGCCAGGTCTTTATGTATATTTAAGGCAGAGGTTGATAGATTCTTGATTGGTCAGGGAACGAAGGGATACAGAAACATAGAAACATAGAAAATAGGTGCAAGAGTAGGCCATTCAGCCCTTCGAGCCTGCACCGCCATTCAGTATGATCATGGCTGATCATCCAACTCAGAACCCTGTACCTGCCTTCTCTCCATACCCCCGATCCCTTTAGCCACAAAGACCATATCTAACTCCCTCTTAAATATAGCCAATGAACTGGCCTCAACTGTTTCCTGTAGCAGACAATTCCACAGATTCACCACTCTCTGTGTGAAGAAGTTTTTCCTCATCTCGGTCCTAAAAGGCTTCCCCTTTATCCTCAAACTGTGACCCCTCGTTCTGGACTTCCCCAACATCGGGAACAACCTTCCTACATCTAGCCTGTCCAATCCCTTTAGGATTTTATACGTTTCAATAAGATCCCCCCTCAATCTTCTAAATTCCAGAGAGAATAAGCCTAGTCCATCCAGTCTTTCATCATATGAAAGTCCTGCCATCCCAGGAATATGGGGAGAAGGCAGAAGGTTGGGGCTAAGAGGAAAATTGGATCAGCCATGATGAAATGGTGGAGCAGACTCGATGGGCCAAATGCCCTAATTCCGCTCCTATATCTTGCAGTCTTATGGTCCTTGACTACAAATGCCCTAAAGGCAGTTACAATCTCGTCCAACTTTGCCCCTTCCAACTCAGTCCTTTTTCCCATCCACAATATTCACTGTTCCACCATGGTGCCTCATTTGCACTGGTATTCCATAGGACATGCACAGAACAGCAAGGGAAAAGCCCTCGGCCTGCAATGTTTTGCCAAAATAATTAAGCTAATAATACCCAATTCATACCCGTCCATTCTCTGCACACTCATGAGGGTCCATCATTTAGGACCCTCACCACTGATCATGGAGTGGTGATGCATCTCTGCTAAAGGAGGTGTTAGACGCTCCTCCCCTCTGCTAGCCAGCAGGTCACCCTTGGGCAGGGCGTAACACCTTCTTAGCCCCCACCGCCTCCGATCAGGGTCACGTGAAATCATGGGAGCAGGTGGTGGATGGTCGTATGAGCAGTTGGTGCATATCTCAAGTCCTGGTTATGCGACCACTGACGCCAGGCGGACAATCTCCGAAAAGTGTTGATAATGGCTGGGTTCACCCGTCTTGTAAAGACACTGCCCAGAAGGCAGCAATGGCAAACCGCTTGTGTAGAAAACATTGTCAAGAACGATCATGGTCACGGAAAAACCATGATCGCTCACGTCATACGATAGGGCACCTGATCATGATGATGTTGACTGTTCAACACATGCCCTCTTCTCATTGCTACCATCAAGGATGAGATACAGGAGCCTGAAGACACACACTCAAAGTTTTAGGAACAGCTTCTTCCCCTGCTCCATCAGATTTCTGAACAGTCTATGAACCCAGGATCACGCCCCTCTGCTTTGCTTTTTCTGCACTACCTATTTATCTTTAATATATATTTCTTATTGTAAAGCAACTTTTTATGTATTGTCCTATACTGCTGCTGCAAAACAACAAATTTCATCGCACATGTCAGAATCAGAATCAGAATCGGATTTAATATCACTGGCAAACATCTTGAAATTTGCTGTTCTGTGGCAGCAGTACAATGCTACACATAATAGTTACTCTGAGTTACAATAACAAATATAAATAATAAATGGTGTAAAAGAGAGCGCAATACTGAGAAAATCTAATGATGGAGGGGAAGAAGCTGTTCCTGAGACATTGAACGTGTATCTGTAAATTGCAGTAAGAAGTATATGTATATTTAAAAAGTTAAATTAAATAAGTAGGGCAAAAAACAGGAAAAAAATGTATGAGGTGGTGTTCATGGGTTCAATGTCCATTCAGAAATCTGATGGCGGAGGGGTAGAAGCTGATCCTCATGTCAGTGAAAATAAACCTGACTCTGTTTCTGTCTAAGAGCCGTTTAAGTATCTCTATTGTATCTGCCTCCACTACCACCCCTGGAAATGCAGTATGGGCACCCGGACATCTCCTTGACCAGAGTGTCTCCTTTGAACTTCCCTCCTCTCACCTTAAATGCTTGCCCTCTGGTATTGCTCATCTCAACACTGGGGAAAAAGATCCCGGCTGTCTACGCTCTTTATGTCTTTCATCATTTTATACATTTCAATCAGATCTCCCTTCAGCCACCAAAGAAAACAACCCAAGTTTGCCCAACCTCTTTCTACAGCACATACCCGTTAATCCAGGCAATATCCTGGTAAACCTCTGCAGCACCCCCTCCAGGTCCTTAGCATCCTTCCTGTAAAGCAGTGCCCAGAACTAAATCCCATACTCATTCCCTTTCCCGAACCTCTCTGTCTCTCTACTCTCCTCCTTTAAGTTGCTTTATAAAATTAACCTCACAAGGCATCACAAACAAGAGAAGGTCTGCAGATGCTGGAAATCTGAGCAACACACGCAAAATGCTGGGGAATCTCAGCAGGCCAGGCAGCATCCATGGAAAAAAGTAAAGTCGATATTTTGGGCTGAAACCTTTTGGCAGGACCTCACAAGGCATATTGTTCCAAAATCATCCTCTATGGCCTAACAATGAGCATTGTTCATATTTGCATGAAATACCTTGGTATATTTGACGATATTATACTAAGACACGAGATTATTGTCATTTGAAAGTTTCTCACCATTTGAAGAAAAAGGAACAGGCAATAAACAACTTTTTTTGTAGAAAGTGTGCTATTTACACTCAGAGGCCTCTTTATTAGGTCTTCCTGTATCTAATAAAATGCCCACTAAACGTATGTTCGTCGTCTTCTGCCTCTGTAGCCCATCCACTTCAAAGTTCGGCGCGTTGTGCGTTCAGAGATGCCCTGGCTGGCTGATTAGATATGTGCATTATCAAGCAGTGTACAGGTATACCTAATAAAGTGGCCACTGAGTGTATATTCAATTATGTTAACGATGCTGTACCGAAACAAGAGATTATTGTCAGTTGTAAATTCCAGTTCACCTTTTGAAGGAAAAGGAACCAGCAATGAGCAACAATTAATTTTTTAATATTTCTATTTAAAATAAGCAATGTAACTTTTTATATGAAAATAAACTTTATTCATAATTTTAAAAATTATTTGCAAGAATAAACCGTGCAGCATCTTTTCATTCTTTACATTCATAGTCACTAATGCGCGTGACCGCTCCGAATTGATATCGTATTTGTGAAGTAGGATGCCGTGCACAATCCTGATTTGATGGAGACAGACGTGAGAAGCATGGAGGAACATCTGGAGAAACTTCTGAAATGTCCGCTTCGCTGCCACTGCTACTGTGCGATCGAGAATCTCCGGAGAGGAAAGCCCCAAATCCTCAGCTTGGCCTATTGCCTGTTGCCGGGACCGGGGTTGAAGCGCTCGGCAGAGATGATGCTCAGTGCTCAGAGTCGGAGAGCTGGTCGGAGGCTCGAAGTTTTCGGACGGACTCGGAGTCGGACTCTGGTCGGGTGCTTCCAGGATGCTGCATCGGCAAGTTTGCAGCGCTGGAAGCTCATGGCAGGAAGAGTTTTCTTCCTTCAACCGTCTGCCTGAGGTGATGGGACTTTCGAGAGACTTTGAGACTTTTTTTTACCATGCCCGAGGTCTGTTCTTTATCAAATTACGGTATTGCTTGCACTGTTGTAACTATATGTTATAATTATGTGGTTCTTGTCCGTTTTTTTAGTCTTGGTTTGTCTTGTGTTTCTGTGATATCATTCTGGAGGAACAAATTGTATCATTTCTTAATGCATGCATTACTAAATGACAATAAAAGAGGACTGCGTGTCCTCATAATCTAATCTAATCTAATGTTAGCGCGTTCTATTGTATCCTGCTCACCAGCAATACTGCTACCACTCGTGTGGCCTGCTTTGGTGGTACACTACTATGATAACCAAGAGGCTTCCTCACACATCCTCACACCCTCTCCAGTGGCGTAGGAACCCTACGCTGTGGTCCTTCCCCACCGAGCCCTTGCAATGGCTGCATCAAGCATCAGGCCGACCCTCAGCAGGTACTCCTGCAGTATTCCTCCAACGACAGCTCAATGTTCCGGCGGACCAATAAATTTCAGACAGGCCAACTTTCACCGAGTCGATGATCTTCCAGCAGCATTTGATGTACGTCTGTGTGTGTGTGTGTGTGTGTGTGTCCAGGAACAGCCCACAGGTCAGAGAGTCCCCATTCAGACATTTGCTCGGGATGAGCCTTGATAGGGCCTCCTGCACTTTTCTCCACGCTCGTAGTCCGCAAAGTGGTGAGCAGCCATCTCCTCCCCATTACAGTCATCCGGTGGGCAGCACGGGGTGAAGGTGATAATCTGGGCATGCAAGTGGTGTTCAGCTGGGAGGGTCCCTCTCACCACCAGCCGGGCAGGGTCTTGGTGCCTGCTGGTGAGGTCTAGCGATGAGGCATTCTTCCCACTGGCCTGGACAGCACACTCAGGAAACAACCCCACTACGTCCATCCAGTCACTCTCCCTGTCACTTCCCTTGGAAGTGCATTCCAGACACCTACACTATGTGTTTGAACAATATACTTCATAAATCTCCTTTAAATTTTCCCCCTTTCACCTTAAACCTATCCCGCCTGGTACTTAGCAATTCCACCCTGGCAAAAAGACTCAGACGACCTACCATACATTCGCCTCTCACAATGTTACGTACATAAATCAGGTTGTCTCTCTGTGTGGTAAGCGAATAAAATAAGACAAACAGGTCAAGTATTACCTTTGCACCCCAGGGCTAGTCACCCCTTTCCACATCTGCTCGTTTTGGTCATCATTCGTAGTCTCCTCCCAAAAGTACTGAAAACTGGGAATGGCCACAGCTCTTATTTAAGGCCAGAATTGTGGAATTATTTAACATAGAAAGGCCATTTGACTCAGTTGGCCCATCTGGAACAAAAAGATAGACTTATTTACTCCCGTTTCCCACCTCTTGGTCCATGTCTATGAAGACCACAATTCTGGCCTGATTGTGTTCAATGCTTCCCTTCCACAATGCAGCACTGAAAAACTCAACAGATTGCTGGGAGCACAGTTTCATAGTCACTCAACCGCATACATGTATTTCCACTTGGAGAACAGCCCATAGATGATAGAGTCCACTGTCAAACGGCTGCTGGGGTGAAGCCTGACACAGGCCCTTGCATCTTTCCCCACACCTCTTTGCAATCCCACAGTCGGCAAAGCCAAAGCAAACGACATTCTTCTGGGCCAAGGTGCACAACACAGCAGGTGTCACTCACACACTAACACAAAGTAATATTACCACAAAGTAAATTAACAAATAGTAAAATATATTCCAGAACATTGACATTTTAGCATAAGGTGCATTTACAATACAAGTTAAAGCGTAAACAGTATAATGCCACTGGCGCTTCATACCTGATGGAACTTGGGTGACGTCAGAGAGTCTCGCGGCCTTTTACTTACTGCAACAATACTCCTGCATGTTGACAGGGGGGTCAAAGAGAATGTGAAATGGATGGGAGGGTTCCTTAACATTGTTAAGGGCTGACGGAAAACTGGGGAAAATACACCAGCAGTAACAAAAGGCGTATATTTCACTAGCAAAAGAAGATCAAAAGGCCAGCTCATTAATGGAAGAGTAGGTGTGTTATTCATTAGAAACAGAAATGGGAACATGACCATGCAAATAACACCATCCTGTGGATTTGAAAGAGGCTCAGCAACTCCCTTGAGTACAGTACAGCTTTAAAGCATACTGCAAGTCTTCGATTACTTTCTACATAAGCAAATGATATGAAAACCTAGTGGCAAATCCTTTAGAATTGCAGCAAAGGGAGAAATTGGAATAACTGGACTTATGCTCAGTTCTCCCGTACCTAATGGAGTGGTCACTGAGTGTATGTCGTGGTCTTCTGCTGCTGTAGCCCATCCACTTCAAGGTTCAACGCGTTGTGCATTCAGAGATGTTCTTCTGCACACCACTGTTATTTGAGTTACCGTCGCCTTCCTGTCAGCTTGAACCAGTCTGGCCATTCTCCTCTGACCTCCCTCATTAACAAGGCATTTTTGTCCACAGAACTGACACTCATTGAATGTTTTTCGTTTCTTGCACCATTCTCTGTAACTCTAGAGACCATTGTGCATGAAAATCCCAGGAGATCAGCAGTTTCTGAGATACCTAAACCACCCCGTCTAGCACCAACAAATCATTCCACAGTTATAGTAACTTAGATCACATTCCTTCCCCATTCTGATGTTTGGTCCAAACAGCAACTGAACCTCTTGACCATGTCTACATGCTTTTATACACTGAGTTGCTGCATATGATTGGCTGATTAGATATTTACATTAATGAGCAAGTGTACAGGTGTACCTAATAAAATGGCCACTGAGTATACATTTAGACCTAGAATTTAGACCTCATTAAAATACAAGGGGACTAACCATTCTGGATGCAGGAGAAAAATTTCAGAACTAGGAACCACAACCTAAGGGTATGGGGAAAACTATCTAGGTCTGAGAAGAGGAGGGATGGTGGGACACCCTACCACATCGGAGACCAAGTGAGATTAACATTATGTAAATAGCAGGATACTTGGTAGTGTGGAGGAGCAGAGGGATCTGGGGGTACACGTCCATAGATCCCTGAAAGTTGCCTCACAGGTAGATAGGGTGGTTAAGAAAGCTTATGGGGCATTAGCTTTCATAAATCGAGGGATAGAGTTTAAGAGTCGTGAGGTAATGATGCAGCTCTATAAAACTCTGGTTAGGCCACACTTGGAGTACTGTGTCCAGTTCTGGTCGCCTCACTATAGGAAGGATGTGGAAGCATTGGGAAGGGTACAGAGGAGATTTACCAGGGTGCTGCCTGGTTTAGAGAGTATGCATTATGATCTGAGATTAAGCGAGCTAGGGCTTTACTCTTTAGAGAGAAGGAGGATGAGAGGAGATATGATAGAGGCATATAAGATAATAAGAGGAATAGATAGAGTGGATAGCCAGTGCCTCTTCCCCAGGGCACCGCTGCTCAGTACAATAGGACATGGCTTTAAGGTAAGGGGTGAGAAGTTCAAGGGGGATAATAGAGGAAGGTTTTTTACTCAGAGAGTGGTTGGTGAATGGAATGTGCTGCCTGAGTCAGTGGTGGAGGCAGATACACAAGTGAAATTTAAGAGACTGCTAGATATGTATATGGAAGAATTTAAGGTGGGGGGGAGGGTTATGTGGGAGGTAGGGTTTGAGGGTCGGCACAGCAATATGGGCCGAAGGGCCTGTACAGTGCTGTACTATTCTATGTTCTATTACAGTGTCAGCAACACATGTTCAATTTCCGCTGCTGCCTGTAAGGACTTTACACGATCTCTCCCAGGACGGCGTAGGTTTCATTAGGATGCTCTGGGTTTCTCCTACGTTCCTAAAACGTATGATTTCAGGTTAGTAAGCTGTGAGCATGTTATGTTGGCACCAGAAGCATGGCGACACTCGCAGGCCGTCTGCAGCACAATCCTCGCTGATATGATTTGACGGTAGTGTTGCTTTTCACTGTACGTTTCAGTGTATATTTGACAAATAAAGCTAATCTTCTTCATCTCTTGAAGTCAGTAAGTACTGTCAGAACCATGCATTTGTTCTCTGCATTGTATTCAGTGTTGAAGGGTTTATTATGTTTAATATGGTGACTAGCCTCATGAGTGGGGGCACGGCAAAAGCGAAGGGAGTACGTTACGTATTCATGCTTGGGTCATTGTAGCTTGTAGTAGCTGGGGACCAGCAGAGGTCATATCTTTTGCTGATCGCTGAATCTTATTCAATTACACTCAATTACGCTTAGCTTACACTTGGGTAAGCTTAAGTTTCATCGCTGCAAGATTCTGTGTTTGCTAATTACTAATAAAGGATTAAATAAAGAATGTGGAGCAATTATTACCGGAGCTGGGGGTGCATCATGCAGGTATAACAAATCCGTAGGGTTGCTGGCAGCAGCAATTGTTTTGGTTTGGTTTAGCCGCTGCATGTACCTTCAAGAAGGGGTTCGGTACAGTCCTAACAGCGAAGGAGAGAGAAGGTTAACAGCTGAGGGAAGGAACCAAGACCTGCCGTCTCCTGTGTCCCCCAAAGGAATATGGATGTTCAGAGGTGATGAGGCAATGCTGCAGGCCTCTTGAGCTCCTAATATCGATGGTTCAACTTTATTTTTTTAAACAGACAGGAGAGAAAGATTATAGTTTTATTTGTCACATGGACATCAAAGCAATACAATGAAATGTGTCATTTTGGATCAAATCAAATCAGGGACAATTTGTCACCTGCAATTGTCACCACACTTCCAGCGCTAACGTACCATGCCCACAACTGTACATTGGGTGGCGGGGTGAGGAAACATCTCTACCAAAGGAGGTGTAAGACGCTCCTTCCCTCCAGTAGCCTGCAGGTCACCCTTGGGCAAGGTGTAGCACCTGCTTAGATCTCCCAGTCGGGGTCACATGAAGCCATGGGAGCAGGGGTGGATGGTCGTTTGAGCAGCTGGTGCATATCACAAGTCCTGGTTACGCGACCACTGACACCAGGCAGACAATCTCTCGAGAGTATTGATAATGACTGGGGTCACCCACCTTGTAAAGACGCTGCCCAGAAGAAGACAATGGCAAACTACTTCTGTAGAAAAATTTGTCAAGAACAATCATGGTCGAAGACCATGATCGCCTACATCATATGGCACAGCACATAATGATAATGATAACATCAAAATACATAGCAAAATGTTCTGTTTTTGCTCACAACCAACACACCAGGGAGTGTGTTTGGGGCAGCACGCAAGTGTTGCCACACATTCTGGCACCAACATAGAAAGCCTACAATGCTCAGCAGAACAACACAAAACACAACCTTAACAACGTCAAAACAAAATCAGTTCCTCCCTCCCGCACATCCACAAGTCTATGAAGTCCTCCAACCTCAGGACAGGCCATCTTTGGCCTCCAGTCTCCAGTTCTCAAACTTGCAGAGATAGGGTTTTCAACTTCCCCAACAGACATGGGCTCTGGCCAATGGACCCTGATTTCCAGATTTCCAATTGACCCTTCGGTCTAAATCCTCTGTATTACAGGATATGAGGCTGAAGCAGGCTAATGAGATTAATGTGAATATGTATCACAGTCAGCATGGACAAGGTGGGCCAGGAGATTCTGTCTCCCTGCTTTGGTGCTGGTTGTCCATCAAATCCGACGATAACAGGACACCCGTGCGGGGAAGTTTTTAAAATGGAAAAATTATCGCGCTGAGACAGTCCCGCTCTCTCAGCTTCAGAAGTCCAGGTCCAGCGGTGCATGTAGTCATCACAATTTTCCTGGTTGCAGTGGATGGCCATGACTTCGTCTGTGCCACATCGTGCTCTTTGCTCTCCATGGCGAGTGGCAGAACCGCCTTCCTGGCCATTGGATCCCACCGTAGATCTCATCCGCCCAGTCCACCAGAGCTGGGTTTGCATGCTAGGACAAGCATGTCCCTGTCTCACCAGGACTATGAGCCCCGCCGGCTACCCTCACCTGGTTTAGCCGGCCTGTCGAAGCAGTGTAGCGGGGTGTGGCCGCTGTCACAAGCAAACAGCTAACTGGAGCTGAGTGTCCGGTGGGGACCAAAGGTGAGTGAGCTGCCCTGGAACGGACACGACAAACCCCTTCACGAGAGGTGCTACCCCTCCTTGGATACCTCTGTGCTATACCCATCTATGATTCTACATTTCTACACACACTCACATACATATACTCACATGTGTGTGTATATATTATATGTTTAACTGATATTTCTCTTGTGAATGTTGTGTACCTGATGCCCCTGCAGGTTATGTTTTCCATTACACCTGTACTTAGGCAGGTGGAAATGACTTTGACCTTGAAAAGTGGTATTGGTATTAGTATTGGTGTTGGTATATTATTGTCACATGTACTGAGATAGAGTGAAAAGCTTGTCTTTCATACTGTTCATGCACTCATAACAATGCAGAATAGAGTGTAAAAGTTACAGAGAAAGTGAAGAGAAGGTAAACAATAATGTGTATAATTATATGGAATTTACAGCAGACATTTCAGAGAAATTGGCTCAAATCTCATAAGATCTCATTCACTTTATTGCTTCTCACCCTATCATTAACAGCCTTGAGCACACATCATCATTATGTGCCTTGATCTATGACGTGGGGGATCATGGAGTTTTATCTGTCTATAATCTGAACTTATTATTTTCTCTATCCTGGACCATAATTGTTCTCAGCAAAGTTTTCTACAGAAGTGGTTTGCCATTGCCTTCTCCTGGTCAGTGTCCTTACAGGACAGGTGACCCCCCCCCCCCACCCAGCCATTATCAATACTCTTCACAGATTGTCTGCCTGGCATCAGTGGTCGCGTAACCAGGACTTGTGATCTGCACCAGCTGGTCATACAACCATTCACCACCTGCTCCCATGGCTTCACATGACCCTGATCGGGGGGTGGGGGGGCTAAGCAGATGCTACACCTTGCCCAAGGGTGACCTGCAGGCTAGCAGTGGGAACAAGTGCCTTGCACATCCTTTAGAAGAGATCTATCTCCACTCTGCTACCTGTAAACACACATTCCTTCCTTTTCTTTGTGAGAACTGCTTGTCCTTGCCGATAACACCCATGCACTATCTAATTACAGGACATGTCACTCGGGGACTTGCGCGATATATTTTTAGTGTGACTGTATGTTTACTCCTATCTTATGTGTGCTATATGTGCTGTGCTGTGTATGACTGTTGGTAATGTGTTTTTCACCTTGCCACTGGAGGAACAGTTTCATTTGGCTATGTTGATACGTACTCGTGTACGGATGGATAATAATTATATCTGAACTTGAACTTCTCTTGTTCTTCTGTCAACTTTCCCTGGAGCAGGACTTGAACCCATAACCTTCTGGCTCCATGCAGAATAGCGGTGCTGAAAGTCCGGGCTGGTACTGAAGGAAAGCTGCACTGCAAGATGAATGACAGTCCAAATAAACATAGAAACAGGATCCTCCTTGCCTGTCTGGTGGATATAAAACCGCTTTAAGGGAGAGCAAGGCAGCTATCCAATATAGAATAGCCAATATTAGAATATAGAACATTGGCAAGAACAAGCCATTCTCAAGAAGAAAAGGAGAACAGCATAGCGCAGTACAGGACCTTCGGCCCATGAAGTTTTGACAATCTTTTAACCTACTCTAAGATGAATCTAACTCTTCCCTTCCACATAGCCCTCCATTTTCTATCACACATGTGCCAATCTTAGAGTTTCTTAAAAGCCTCTAATGTACCTGCCTCTACCACCACCAGCCCTGGCAGTGTGTTCCGTTCACCTACCACTTTTGACATCCCTTCTATCCCTTCCTCCAATCACCTTAAAATTATGTCCTCTGCCTCAGCCATTTCCAGCCTTGGAAAAAACCTCTGGCTACAGGAGAGCCCAATTTTAAATGTATGGATGGAAATTACAATGGACATTTACAAAATAGAGACGATAACAGCATCTGTTAATCATAAGTTGGAACAATTTTATTCATACTGGGAAAAATGGTTTAACTACATAACACCTCATAGGCCTGATTTTATTCTCACAAGTCAATGAATATGTTGTAAAAAAAAGATCACTCCCTACTCTGTACATAGTTTTTTTCTTCCGATTGTTCTTTCTCTCCTCTCCTTTCTGTAAGTGTTTACCTCAGATAAATATGATGTGGAGATTTGTGACAAATATGATTATATGATATATATGTACAGTATCTGAAATACATCTTATGGAAATGTTTGTTTGATGATGAAATTCAATAAAAAATAAATTACAAAAAAAAGGAAAAAATCTCTGACTGACCACTCTATCGATGCCTCTTATCATCTTGTACGCCTCTTTCAAGTCACCTTTCATCCTCCTTCGCTCCAAAGAGAAAAGCCCTAGCTCACTCAATCTATCTTCATGAAACATGCTCTCTAATCCAGGCAGCATCCTGGTAAATCTCCTCTGGACACTCTCTAAAGCTTCCACATCTTTTCTATAATAAGGTGACCAGAACTGAACACATTCAACATAATTCGACATAAATGAAAAGCAGACAATCTGGTGATAAGCACATCACTGTTTGTGGAAGCTTGCTGAATATGTTTTGCCTGCTGTTCTTCCTACATTACAACACTCCAGTGAAATGCTGTATTTCCCAAAAACCACAGGAAGGGATGTGAATGGTCATATACGATGGCAGGTCTTCCTTTACCACACAAGTTTACACAAAAGTTTTCTTCTGAGCAGTTGATCTCCTGTGGAGGTGCCACTACACCACTAAAATAGATTTAGATTAGATTTAGGTTCCTTTAATATCAGAGAATATATAAAGTATACAACCTGAAATTTGTACTCTTCACAGACATCCACACAAGAGACCCCATAGAATGAATGATAGAATATAACACAAAAGTAACAACAGGGGCCCAGAGAACCAATTCCACAAGTCAACAAGATTGTGGTGGAGCAAAGCACACAAAATGCTAGAGGAACTCAGCAGGTCAAGTAACAACTATAGAGAGGAATAAACAGTGGACATCTCAAACTGAGACATCCAGCACTTTGCGTGAGTTGCTCTGGACTTCCAGCACCTGCAGAATCTCTTGGTTTAAGATTGTGGTGGATCTGAAAGGACTGGTCGTAAGTTCCAAAAGGGAACCATCCTGTGAGGGAAAAAATTCCTTCTATACTCCATCATAAATAGGTGACCACTAGCTCTGAGTTTCCAGACTCTACCATTTCAAGCCCCATTGGAATCTTAAACAGCAAACCCCTTCAACATGGGTTCCTCCATCTCAAACCCATTAGTTTTCATTAGCATGATACTGATAAGACCGTAAGGCTTTCAAAGTAAATTTATTATTAAAGTATGTAGCAGTATACAACCCTGAGGTTTGTCTTGCTACAGGCAGCCAGGAAATAAACACGATGGAATCCAGTCAAAGAAAACATCAAACATGCAATGTGCAAAAAAAGAACAAATCATGCAAACAACAAAAGAACAAGTTTACAACGCACAGAATATTAAATATCAAACTGCAGAGTTCTTGAAACGGTCTAGGACTGTTCAGTTTAGATCAATTCAGTGCCGTATCAGTCATTGACTGCAGGCTGCAGAACCAATCTGCCCCAATCAAAATCATGCAATATAGTAATAAAAAAGGAGTAACCAGAAACCAGAAACACACATAACATGAATTATAGAGCCCTCTAAAAATGAGTCCAGTTCACAAGCCACACCAATTAAACCTTGCCTAGGTCCCAAGGCTCCTGCACCTTCAGCAAGCAGGAGGGAGAGGGAGAAAGCACTGAACACCCACTCGCCCTCATAGATTTCAATCTTGCTCAAAGCTTTAATTGGCAAGTTGGTCGAGAATTGGAGCTGATTATAGGTTCATGCTCTGCCATTAGGCCACTCATTATATTCCCAACCTCACACTCAAACACGCCAAGTTCCCTCAGAGACAGCAAAGGCACCAAAATCACTCAGTTGGCCCAAAAATACATTATCAAAATGTAAATGACAGGCTCTTAAAAATACAGTTTTATATATATATGCCTAAGACTTCTGCACAGTATTGTATGTCCTATTGTCTTATGATCTTATGATTTTGTCACAGTGACAGCGAAGGAATCGCGACATATTTCTAATCAGAATGGTGAGTGGCTTGGATGGCAACCTCCAGGTGGTGGAATTCCTAAACTATTGCCTCCTTTGATCTTCTAGTTGGTATCTAAGATAGATTGTAAATACTGACCGTGAGGGTGATGCCCATATCCCAATGCCATAGTAGCGTAGCCGTTAACTTTTAGAATGGAGATGTGGAGGTATTTCTTTCCCAGAGAGTGACAAATCTGTGGAATTCTTTGCCACAGGAAGCGCTGGAGGCCAAGTCTTTATGCATATTTAAGTCAGAGGCAGATAGATTCTTGATTGGTCGGGGCATAATGGGATGTGGGGAGAAGGCAGGAGACTGGGGCTGAGACGGAAATGGATCAGCCATGATGAAATGGCAGAGCAGCCTCGATGGGCCAAATGGCCTAATTCTGCTCCTATATCTTATGGTCTGATGGTCTTAACGCAACACTATCAAAGCTCAGAGAGCTGAAGTTGGAGTTCAGTTCTGGCGCCGTCTGTTGGAGTTTGTATGTTCTCCCCATAAACCGCGTGTGCTTAGTCCGGGAGCTCTGATTTCCTCACAGTTCAATGACATACCGGTCATTTATAAATTGTGCTGTGATTAGGTTAGTGTTAAATGGACAGGTTGCAGGGTGGTGTAGCTCATGGGGCTGGAAGGGCCTGTTCCTCATTGTTTCTTCAAATAAATAAACGAGCTAAAGCAATCTTAATTTCTTAATACTAGTTGGGGAACAGGTATTGACCAAGGCACAATATGGTGAGGAATTATGTTTAAATTTGGTTTCCAAAATTATAGTTATGATAGGTGAAAGGAAAGGATTTCTTTTAAACCACCTCATTAATTCTTTCACACCATCCATTGCTCCTGCCCCTCCACATTACTTCTCATTGATATATTTTTAGCAGTGACTCTGCGTGATCAGATATTTCGCTCCATAATATCCCTCTTTGTGCATTATCCACACTGATAGATATACAGCCCTAAAATTTATGTTCTGTAAAAGAGACCACAAATAATCAGAACACAAAGGGTTAAACAGTCCATATGGCTGGATTCTGAACATTAAAAGTTTAAAATGAAATGCTTCAAATTTATAGTTTGCTCTGACCCAGATTGCTAAACCAATTCCTCTTGAGAACCCTTTCCATGCTGCAGACAAAAAAAAGGCTTTAAAATTTAAAGAGGTGATGAAGAAACTTCGCAGGGGGAGAAAAAAATGTTCCCTGGAAATTTTAATAAGTTTTCTTCTCTGAGGAAACTCATGTCTCATTTCTGCAGTGAGAGTTTTGTGAATTAAAAAAGATTTCCCTCAGATGTTCCTGTCAGAGTAAAAGGCAAGGATAACAGGTTAAGGGAACCTTAGCTTTTGAGAGATATTGAGGCCACGTTGAGAAAAAAGAAGGAGGGTGCATAGCAGGTACAGGCAGGAAGGAACACATGAGGTACTTAAGAAATGCAAGAGAACACAAGGACAAAGTTAAGTGGCTAAAAGAAGACACGAGGTTGCTCTTGCAGACATGGTGAAGGAGATTACAGATATATTAAGCAAAAAAGGGTAGCAAGGGATAAAATTGGTTTGTTGGAAGATCAGAGTGGCCATTTATGCATGGAGCCAAAAGCGATGGAGGATATCTGGAATGGATCTGTATTTACTTGGGGGATGGACACAGAGTCTATTGAACTGAGGAAAAGCAGCATTGAGGTCCTGGACCCATATAGATTACAAAGGGGGAGGTGTTGGCTGACTTGAGACAAATTAGCGTGGATAAATCCCCAAGGGCCTTCCAAGGTGTTCCCTTGGACCCTGTGGGAGGCATGTGCCATAATTGCAGGGGCCCTAGCAGAGATATTTAAAATATCCTCAGCCGTGAGTGCGGTGCCGGAAAATTGGAGGATAGTTAATGTTGGCAACACATACAAAATGCTGGAGGAACTCAGCAGGCCAGGCAACCTCTGGTAGAAAAGAGTAAACAGTCGATGTTTCGGGCCGAGACACTTCTGCAGGACTGGAGGAAAAAAATGAGTTCAAAGGTGGGGGGAAGGGAAGGAGGAACACAAGGTAATAGGTCAACAAGGAGGGGGAGGGGTGAAGTAAAAAGCTGGGAAGTTGACTGGTGAAAGAGATTCAGGGCCGGAGAAGGGGGAATCTGATAGGAGAGGACAGAAGGCCATGGAAGAAAGAGGGGGGAGGAGGCAGAGGGGGGTGATGGGTGGGCAAGGAGATAAACTGAGAGAGGGAAAAGGTGATGGGGACTGGTGAAGGGGGGTGGGTTGGTTGGAGGCATTACCGGAAGTTAGAGAAATCAATATTCACGCCATCAGGTTGGAGGCTAACCAGACGGAATATAAGGTGTTGTTCCTCTAACCGGAGTGTGGCTTCACTGCGGCAGTAGAGCAGGCCATGGATAGATGTATTGGAATGAGTATGGGAAATGGAATTAAAATGAGTGGTACTGGGAGATCCTGCTTTTTCTGGTGGACGGAGCATAGGTGCTCGGCAAAGTGGTCTCCCAATATATGTTGGGTCTCACCGATATACAGGAGGCCACACTGGGAGCACTGGACACGGTATATGACCTCCTTCTGGTGCTCCTGCCCCCTTTTATTTCTTCCATGGCCTTCTGTCCTCTCGAATGAGATTCCCTTTTCTCCGTCCCTGTATCTCTTTCACCAATCAACCTCCCAGCTCTTTACTTCACCATTCCCCCTCTCCCATATTCACCTATTACCTTGTGTTTCTCTCTCCCCTCCCCTCACCTTTTAACCCTACTCCTCATCTTTTCCTCTCCCATCCTGCTGAAAGGTCTCAGCCCAAAATGTACCTTTTTCCATATATGCTGCCTGGCTGCTGAGAAGAAGAAGAAGAAACCCTTTAACTCTGAGTGGAGTCATCAGGACGCCGTCATGACAGCATTTTTTTAGCAAGTTTTCTTATTTTTATGAGGCCGAGTTGCTAGCTCGACGCTCAACCCATCACGGATGGAAAGCGTGCAAGGGAGCCGGCTGGATTCGAACCCGGGAGCCTTTGCTCCGAAGACTGGCACTGATGCCACTACGCTGGCTAGCCTGCTGAGTTCCTCCAGCATTTTGTGAGTGTTGCTTGGATTTCCAGCTACTTGGATTTTCTGTCGTTTGCGATAACTAAAGTTGTTCCATTCTCTAAGAAAGGACCTAAGAATAAAATAGGAAATTATAGGCTGGTGAGCCTGACATCAGTAGTGAGAAAGTTATTGGAAGGTATTCTAAGGGGCCAGATATATAAGCATTTGGATAGACAGGGACTGGTTAGGGATGGTCAGCATAGCTTTGTGCGTGATAGGTTATGTCTAACGAATCTTATGGAGTTTTTTGAGGAAGTTACCAGGAAAGCTGATGAAGGCAAGGCACTGATGTTGTCTACATGGAATTTAGCAAGACTCCGCATGGGAGGTTGGTCAAGAAAGTTTGGTCACTTGGCAGTCAAGATGAGGTTGTAACTTGGATTAGACATTGTCTTCTCAGGAGAAGTCAGAGTGTGGTATAGATGGTTGTTCCTCTGACTGGAGGCCTGTGACAAGTGATGTGCGCAAGGATTGATGCTAAGTCCATTGTTGTCTGTCATCTACATACAGTATATTAACAATCTGGATAATGTGGTAAATTGGATCAGCAAATTTGCAGATGAACCCAAGATTGGGGATGTAGTGGATAGTGAAGAAGTGTATCAAAGCTTGCAGTGGGATCTGGATCAGCTGGAAAAATGGGCTGAAAAATGACAGATGGAATTTAATGCAGCCTAGTGCGAGGTGTTGTACTTTGGGAGGACAAAGCTAGGGTAAGACTTATACAGTGAATGGTGGGGCACTGAGGAATGCAGTAGAACAAAGGAATCTGGGAATACATGTCCATAATTCATTGAAAGTGGCACCACAGGTTGATAGGGTCACAAAGAAAGTTTTTGGCACATTGGCCTTCATAAATTAAAGTATTCAGTACAGGAGTTGGGATGTTATGCTGAAGTTGTATAAGACATTGGTGAGGCCCACTTTAGAGTATCGTGTACAGTCCTGGTCAGCTACCTGCAGGAAGGATGTAAATAGGATTGAAAGAGTACAGAGAAAATGGACAAGCATGTTGCAAGGACTTGAGGACCTGAGTTATAGGGAAAGGTTGAACAGGTTAGAACTTTATTCCCTAGAACGTAGGAGAATGAGGGGAGATTTGTCAGAGGGATACAAAATTATGAGCTGTATAGTTAGGGTAAATACAAGCAGGCTTTTTCCAATAAGGTTGGGTGAGGCTAGAACAAAAGATCATGTGTTAAAGGTGAAAGGTGAAATGTTTAAGAGGAACATGAGGGGGAGCTGCTTCACTCAGATACTGGTGAGAGTGGGGAACAAATTGGCAGTGGAGGTGGTAGATGTGAGTTTGCTTTCAATGTTTAAGAGAAATTTGAGTAGGTATGTTGATGGTATGTCTTTGGAAGGCTGGTCGATGGAACTAGGCAGATTAAAAGCTCAGCATGGGTACGTTTCTGTGTTGTAGTGTTCTGAGACTTGGTTTTTTTTGACAGAGTAAGGAGAGACACAGAACATAACAAAATACCATTAGGGGACGTAATGAATGAAGGTTCAGTGAAATCACTGATACTCTCTTTAGCAATACTTTTGAGCAGCACAGCAAAGAGACTTTAATACCCTGGTTTTATTTCTACATGTTCTCTCACAATCGGTAAGATGCTGTTAACATGATGCTCAGAATAATGAGTGAGATGCCCTCAACAATCTATAACCTCATTGTACTGTTAATAAGGGGAGCCATTAACTGCTTCACATTGCTAAATCAAATAATGGTTACATGGTAATCACCAATCTAATATGGATATAGCATGAATATTGATTTCTCCTTCTGGTAAACAATTCGCCCCCACCCCTTCCTCTATTCCCCACTCCGACCTTTTACTTCTTCTCACCTGCCTATCACTTCTCCCTGGGACCTTTCCTCCTTCGCTTTCTCCTATGGTCCACTCTTCTCTCTTATCAGATCTCTTCCTCTCCTTTACCTTTCCCACCCACCTGGCTTCAACTATCACCTTCTCGCTATCCTCCTTCCCTTCCCTCCCCCACCTTTTTATTCTGGCATCTTTCCCCCTTCCTTCTCAGACCTGTAGAAGGGTTTCAGCCTGAAATGTCAACTGTCTATTCATTTCCATAGATGTTGCGTTCCTCCAGCATTCTGTATGTGTTGCTTTGAATTGCATTATAAAGATTCTGGCCACCTCCCCCTTCCTTTCCAGTCCTGATGAAGAGTCTCGGTCTGAAACATTGACTGTTTGTTCCTCTCCATAGATGCTGCCTGACCTGCCGAGTTCCTCCAGCATTTTGTGTGTGTTACTCTGCATATCCAAAGCCTGCAGAATCTCTTGTGTTTATAAAGATTTCAATTTTTGTAAGTTACAATTTGAAGCTTGAAGCCATTATCCATTGAACGATTACAATATTTTAGAAGGTTTTCTAGGATACTGCCTGGATTAGAGGGCATGCACCAAAAAAAGAGATTAGGCAAACATGGGTTGTTTTCTCTGGAGTGATGGAGACCTGATAGAAGACAATAAGAATATTAGAGGTGCAAACAATGTCTCATCCATTTAAGGTGGGAGAGGGTAAATTCAAAGGAGACGTGCGGGACAAATATTTTGCACAGAGAGTGGAGGGTACGTGGAATGTGCTGCCAGGGGTAGTGGTAGGGGCAAATTCAATAGAGTATCTAAGAGCCTCTTGGATAGACACCATGGATCTGCAGAGAATGGAGGGATATAGACCTTGTATAGGCAAAAGGGATTAGTTTAGCATTTAATTACTAGATTAAATGGATTGGACGGATATATTAAATTGAACGGATCCTGACCCGGATCTGGGCCGTACCCTCCAAATATCCGGACCTGCATCTCGGTTTTTTTTGTACTACCTTACTTTCCATTTTTCTATTTTCTATTTATGATTTATAATTTAAATTTTTAATATTTACTATCGATTTGTAATCCAGGGAGCGGGAAGCGCAGAATCAAATATCGCTGTGATGATTGTATGTTCTAGTATCAATTGTTTGGCGACAATAAAGTATAAAGTATAATTAGTTCAGCACAGCGTCGTGGAGCAAAGGATCTGTTCTGTGCTGTACTGTTCTATGTGGTACTTAAATTATTGAGGAAGCCTCTTGGGCCACAGCCCTTCATGGTTCTTTAGAGAATTCAGCTGTCGACGGAATCTTCCTTCTTCATTTTGTGGAGAATTCCTAATTCCAATCTTATTTAAACTTTAATGTAAATGATTGTTCGTATTTGATTGCAATGATAACCTAAACCATTTTTGCATTCTTACAGCTGTAATGGTGCTTTGCTGTAAAATTCTTTAAGTCAACTGTAGGTTCCAAGTGCCCGGTTGACACGGGCTGCTAAACCCTTTGAATTTTTATTGTTCATCCCCTTGGGCTATTTTGATCTAAATTTGCATTACTCAGATCATTTAGGCTGACATTTTGGAGCAACATGGTGATTTAATCCTGCTCAGGAGGACGTTAAGCATCCCAAACACTTGCCAAAGAAAAAGAGCTGGGGTGACCCACAGTGCTATGGCTCCTCCATCCCCCTCTCACCTGAAGCCACCCAAAATATATCTGCTTTCATCTGGTTGGCTGCTCCTGTGACTTTCCTTCATAATCATTGGCTGTTCCGCTTACCTAGCAACAGCAAGGAGGTTATTAATTGGCTGCGAAGTGTTTCGGGACATCCCAGAATGATAAGGTGCTGGAAACAAACATGTTCTTTTCCCCTTACGTAGGCTGTATGTCCCACAGCAACAATTCATTTGTCCTAAGTATTCTTCCTGCTGTAGCTGGCTGTGAAGAAGGATCGAATGTCAGAGCACCGAAGTCAGGCTCACATGCAGCACCACACATCATTTTTGGTTTTTCAGTACAGCGAATCAATAGGCCCCAGTGCCGGCAAGGGAGAACTCAGGTCCCCCTTTCAGATTCAGGAAGGGGCACCACGGCAACGCAGTGGTGAGAGCGACGCTGTTACAGCTCAGGGAGTTCCGGAGTTTGGAGTTCAGCTCTGGCATCCCCTGTAAGGAGTCTGCACGTTCTCCCCATAAACTGCGTGGGTTTTCCCCAGGTGCTCTGCTTTCCTCCCACAGTCCAGAGGTGCACAGGTTAGCAGGTTAATTGGTCACTGTAAATTGCCTTGTGATTCGGTAGCGTTAAGTAGCTGGATTGCTGGGTGGCTCGGCTGGTTGGGCCGGAGGGGCCTCTTGCATGCTACATCTCCCAATAAAATCAAATAAGCAACAGTTGAAACCCTACAACCATCAGGTTCCCGAACTAGCGCGGATGACCTCACTCACCTCAACACTGAACTGATCCCACACACTACTGATTCACTATCAAGGTCTCTACAACCCATGTTCTCAGTACTGCTTATTTACTTAATCTTTATTATTATTTGTTTCTTTTTTGTATTTGCACAGATTGTCTGCTTTTGCATATTATTGATTGCCATTCTTTGTTTGTGTGTAGTTTTTCATCGATTCGACTGCAATTTTTTGTTCTCCTGTGAATGCTTGCAATAAGATGAACCTTGGGGTAATATTGATAATACATTTACTTTGAACTTTGAGATTGAACATAGTGTTCCGTTCTGTAGTGACCTGTGAACGATTGGGTCTTGTTGCATATTTGGGCAATGTAGATGTAGATCTACCAAATAAACACAGGGACACAAACAGTCCTTCCAGGTGGGGCGCCTCTTCACCTATGAGTCTGTTGGGGGTCATCTATTGTATCTGGTGCTCCTGGTGTGGCCTCCTCTACATCGCTGTAGCTCGACGCAAATTTGGGGACCACTTCATTGAGCACCTTCGCTCCGTCCACCACAAAAGGCAGGATCTCCAGTGGCGACCCATTTCAATTTGACTTCCAATTCCCATTTGGCCCTTGGCCTCTTCTACTGCCAAGATGCAACCAAATGTATATTCATATTCCATCTGGATGGCCTCCAACCTGAAGGCAAGAACATCAATTTCTTTAACTTCTGGTAATTTCTTGCTCCCCACCATCCCATTTTCTCTTTTTTCATTTCTCCATTCTGGTTCCCCTCTCACCCCTTCCCTTCTACTTACCTGCCCATCAGCTCTGTCTGGTGCCCTTCCATGGTCCACTTTCCTCTCCTATCAGATTCCTTCTTCTTCAACCCTTGGCTTCTTCCACCAATCCCCTCCTAGATTCTTACTTCATCCCCCTCCCCCTCACCTGGTGTCACCAATCACCTTCCAGCTTGTACTCCTCTTCCATCCCCCCCCCCAACCTTCTTATTCCAGCTTTTGCCCCCTTCTTTCTAATCCTGATGAAGGATCTCAGCCCAAAGTTTCATCTCTTTATTTCTCTCCATAGATGCTGCCTGATCTGCCAAGTCCCTCTAGAATTTTGTGTGTGTGTGTGTGTGTGTGCTACTCTTGTCTTCATTGAAGGCAGTTGACTTCCAACTATCAGCTGATGCAACAATGTATCAAAAGTCACACCACACGGAGCTCTTATAAATAAATTAACCCTTATACACTCAGTAGCCATTTTATCTGGTACATCCTATGGTCACTGACTGTACGTCTGTGGTCTTCTGCTGCTGTAGCCTATCCAATTCAAAGTTTGACATGTTGTGCATTCAGAGATGCTCTCCTACACACCACTGTTGTAACGTGTGGTTATTTGAGTTACTGTCGCCTTCCTGTCGGCTTGAACCAGCCTGGCCATTCTCCTCTGACCTCTCTCATTAACAAGGCATTTTTGCCCACAGTCTGCCACTCACTGGATTTTTTTTTTAACTTTTTGCACCAAACTATAAACTCTAGAGTCTATTGTGTGTGAAAATCCCAGGAGGTCAGCAGTTTTTAAGATACTCAAACTACCCCATCTGGAACCAACAACCTTTCCACAGTCAAAATTACTTGGATCACATTTCTTCCCTCTTCTGATGTTTGGTCTGAACAACAACTGAACCTCTTGACCATGTCTGCATGCATTGAGTTCTGTCACACGATTGGCTGATTAGATATTTGCATTAACAAGAATATGTACCTAATAAAGTGGCCTCTGAGTGTGTACCATTGTGGCATCTCACCAGTTAGGATTAGAAGATCACAAGACCCACAAATTCTGTCTTTTTGCTTCCTTATGCCCCAGAACTACAGTATCTGCAACTAGTATTGAATTAATATTTCAGCCACCAGACGTGACAGGTTTCGAAATCTCACTCTTACAAAGGTATCGTCAAAGATGTACACAGGTCTGAATCCCAGCAGGGAATAAATAGAATGGTCTAGCAGGGGATGTCATGAAAAACATGCAGAAGACTTGCGCCACGATATGTACATAAAATCAATTATGTATATAAGCTATCTTAAGTATTTATATTGATTGTACATTTTTTTGTTATCCTTTATCTTATTGGTTTTTTTTGTGTTACATCAGATCTGGAGCAACAATTATTTTGTTCTCTCCTTTACACTTGTGTACTGGAAAGACATTAAACAATCTTGAATGGAAAACGCTACAAAAATCAATCTCTCTCTCTCTCTCTCTCTCTCTCTCTCTCTCTCTCTCTCTCTCTCTCTCTCTCTCTCTCCCCCCCCCCCCATAGGATGATGATGGTTCCTTTCAGTCAGTTAGTGGGGTGGTACCCCACTCCTCAGAAAGGAACAGCGTGTGCGTGAGTGGATTTTAGGTGAGTAGGGGGTTGCACAGGTCCAGACCCACCCTCTCGACATCCCCTCCCAGATCCAGTGGCATGGTGGGGTCCAAGATGGCTGGGGGAAGTTCTGTTGCAGTGAATGGCCAGACCAAGCTTCGATACAAGGGATGCCCTTTCCGCGCTTCACGGCACGTGTTTGCTAGATGGCCGTTGACCCTATGAGAGGGTTCATCCGCCCTTTGACAGGTCTTGTTTTTCATCCTGCAAGGAGTCTAGCCACCCTTCTCACCAGGCAAGCCTGGTGGGGGAACCGGTTTAGTCGCCAACCACCCGACCGTGCGACAGGTAGTACTGGGTTACCTGGTACCAGTAGCACTCAGACCAGTGACCTGACCTGAAGGTGAGTGACCTGAACTGCTCAGGTCACAAAAAGTAATAGATGCAGCTCAGTCCATCAAAAGTAAAGCCTTCCCCACCATTGAGCACATCTACATGACTCTTGCAAGAAACTAGCATCCATCATTAGGGACCCCCATCACCCAGGCTGTGCTCTTTTCTCTCTGCTGCCATCAGAAGAAGGTGCAATAGCCTCAGGTCCCACACCATCAGGTTCAAGAATAGTTACTACCCCTCGACCATCAGGCTCTTGAATGAAAGGGGATAACTTCACTCAACTTCACTTGCCCCATCATTGAAATGTTCCCTCAACCAATGGACTCAGTTTCATGGGCTCTTCATCTCATGTTCTCAATACTTTTTGCTTATTTATTATTATTACCTCTTATTTTTGTATTTGCAGTTTGTTGTCTTCTGCACTCTAGTTAAATGTCCTAGTTGGACGGACTTTCATTGATTCTGTTATGATTATTATTCTATAGACTTATTGAGTATGCCTGAAAGAAAATGAATCTCATATTGTATATGGTGACATACATTATTTGTACTTTGATAATAAAATTTGCTTTGAACTTTACTTTGAGCTTTGAATCTTGAATCTTGAATGCTGGAAATCTGGAGTAACTACATGGGTCAGGCAGCACCTGTGGAGGGAAGTGGACAGTCGACATTTCGAAGTGAACCATCGAAGAAGAATCATGATTTGAAATACCAGTTATCCACTTCAATGTCAAAGTCAAGTTTGTCGTCAGATGCAGAAGTGCATGCATGCACAGGTGTAATGAAAATCTTGCTCGCATCAGCATCACCGGTGCGTAGCATCAGCAAATTTGCATTCACAAAAAAAGTGGAAATTTTACATGCTTTTACAAGAAAGAAGAAAAAGAAACGAGGTCCATTGTGGTACAAAGTTGTTAAAGAGTTGCTGTACTGAGTTAGTGATTAGGATTGTGAAGGTTGGTTCAAAAACCCAGTGGCTGGAGCTGCATCGAAGCTGCCTGACATGATAAGTTCCTCCAGTTAATACAAGAGATTCTGCAGATGCTGGAAATCCAGAGCAACACACACAAAACACTGGAGGAACTCAGCAGGTCAGGCAGCATCTACGGTGAGGAATAAACAGTCAACGTGTCGAGCTGACGCCCTTCCATTGATGCTGCCCACCTGCTGAATTCCTCCAGCATTCTATGTTTGAAGCTCTCCAGTGTTTTGTGTGTCTTTCCTGAAGCAACCTGCCCTGTTCTTTCCTCCTCAGTTGGTGTCTGCAGGCTTTGAACCGACAACATGAAGTGGCCAATGGTGTAAATCTTTTTCTCCAAATAACCGCAACAGCAATTTCATCCTGAAGTACCAGGTCTTCCCAGAAACTGTCCCAAACCACATAATCCCGACTGATAATCCTTTCCTCAAGATCAAACTCCTGATCATAAATGAATGATCTGAAGTTGTCGAGTAACTTTAACTCTGCTGTCAGAATAAGCAGCTTGAAGGAATTTATTTCATGTCTCAGGAAAGCAGAGAACAAAGGGCAGCTTGTGTGAAAACATGAGGGGGCTTCAAAAGATAAAGTCCTGCTAATAACCCACTAGGACCAACTCAGCAAGGCCTGATAAGCCGGAAGATCACAGTCAGTGCGGAATACAAATATAATCTCCTCCTCACTGACAATCAAATCCAGTGCACCTCAAGGATGGTTGCATAGCCACAGCTCTACTCTCTCTACACCCCCGTGATTGTGTACCAACGTCGTCTATAAATTCACCAGTAATACGACTGTTATCAGTAGAGTCTCAGATGGTGACGAGGACCTGTACTGGAGTAAGATAGATCAGCTGGTTGAGTGGTTTTGCAACAATAACTTTTCACAATGCCAGTAAGACCAAGAAATTGAATGGTGGACTTCAGGAAGGGCAGGTTGAGGGAACGCACACCAATCGTTATCGAGGGGTCAACAGGGGATAGGGTGAGCAGCTTCAAGTTCCTGGGTGTCAACGTCTCTGAAGATTCAAACCAACAGACTTCAGATAGTCAGGATGCACAACCACTCTTCCTTCCCCAGCACCCTCAACACGGGTGCCACCCAGGGCTGTGTGCCGAACCCATTTCTGTACACTCTGCTCACACATGAATGCACGGCCAAACACCCGGTAATCACATTGCCAAATTCACTGATGACACAACAGTGGTGGGGCCCATCACCAACAACTATTAGAGTATGCTCCCAACCACGCCAGCATCTGGGATTTAGACACGCTAACTCTCCGGAGTATGGAGAGTCCTGGTAATTGGCAATCTTGCTTTTGGCACCAAGATTGAGTATTTAAAGAGCTCCTGAACTGATATTCAGTGCTCAATCATAAGCCCTACTAGTGAAATTGTCTACTGTTTATTTTGTGCTCAGCTCTCAATCCAGTTTGACACCGTGTCTCAATCCTTGCCTCAGATACTCCAGCATCTGGGTCCAAGCCATCCTCGTCAAGGACTCTGGTATGATTGAGTCAGTATGGGCCTAGCGGGGTATCAGAGTCTTTCGTCCACTGTGGCCAACCACAGCAGGAGGATTTCCAGACAGAGCAAGGATATTGACAACCTCCAGGTAGCCATTTGTCAACTTTTGCAAGAAGGAAGTCGGAGTTGCTCGGGAGAGCCAGTTGGTCACTCTGTGGAACCAGTACATCTTCCAAGCTCGGGGAGATTTGACGGTGACCCGGGTTCTTGTCGCGGCTTCTTCATCCAATGTTCATTAGTGTTTGAACTCCAGCTGTCCCAGTTCCCTTCGGAGCACGGAACAGTGGCCTTCATTTTCTCTCTTCTGATTGGAAAAGCCCTGGCCTGGGCCATCATGAATTGGGAATGCAGGCCAGAGACTTGCTCGGATTCAGAGGAGTTCATGGTCACCATGAGGAAGGTGCTCCACCACCCCACTGGAGCCAGCCAAGTCTCGGACGGCCTGGTGAAGATTTGACAGGGTGGACGGTCAGTGGACGACTATGTGATCAAATTTCGGACCTTGGCCCGACAGAGTGACTGGAATGAGGAGGCCTTTGCCACTCTATACCATCACAGACTCCAAGATGAACTGAAGGATGCCTTTGCCCTGGGAGAGCCAGCAGAGAGCTGACCTACTCCTCCACTTACTAACCCACCCCTCCACACCCCCAACCACCACTACTTTATCATTTCCTCTCAGAGTCACCGTAAGTACAGACACTCCCATGCCTAGTCTCACTTTATGGACATACAATCAATCTATGTATATAAGCTATCTTATGTGTTTATATTTATTGTGTTTTTATTATTGTTGTGTTTCTTATCTAATCGTGTTTTTTTGTGCTGCATCAAGCCTGGAGTAACAATTATTTCATTCTCCTTTACACTTGTGTACTGGAAAAGACATTAAACAATCCTGAATCTTGAACAAATGAATCAAACAAGAGACCTTCCCACCCTGTTACTCGTAAAAATTCTTCCGTCTCCGCTGCACCTGCTTTCAAGATGAGGCATGTCATTCCAGAACTAAGGAGATATTCTCCTTCTTCAAAGAAAGCGGCTTCCCTTCCTCCACCATCAACACTGCCCTCGATAGCATCGCTTCCATTTTGCACATGTCTGCCCTCACCCCATCCTCCCACCAAACCACCAAGGATAGGGTTCCTCCTGTCCTCACCTACCACCCCACTAGCCTCCATATCCAGCACATAACTCCCTGTAACTTCTGCCATCTCCTATGGATCCCACCACCAATCACATCTTTCCCTCCCCCAACTTTCTGCTTTCCACAGGGATTGCTCCCTACATGACTCCCTTGTCCATTCATCCCTCCCCACTGATCTCCCTCTTGGCACTTATCCTTGCAAGCAGAACAAGTGCTACACCCACCCCTACGCCTCTTCCCTCACTACCATTCAGGGCCGCAATCCGTCTTTCCAGGTGAGGCGACACTTTACCTTTGAGTCTGTTGGGGTCATCTACTGTACCTGGTGCGGCCTCCTGAATATCGGTGAGACCTAATGTAGATTGGGAGACTGCTTCGCTGAGTACCTATGGTCTGTCCGCCAGAAAATGTGGAATCTCCCGGTGGCCACCCATTTTGGTTCTACTTCCCAATTCCATTCCGAAATGTCAGTCCATGGCTGCTCTGCTGGTGCGATGAGGTCACATTCAGGTTGGAGGAGCAACATTTTATATTCCGTCTGGGTAGCCTCCAACCTGATGGCATGAACGTTGATTTCTCAAACTTCCAGTAATGCGCCCCCCCCCCCACCTTCACCATTCCCCATTCCCATTTTCCTCTCTCACCTTATCTGCTTACCTGCCCATCACCTCCCTCTGGTGCACCACCCCCTTCCCTTTCTTCCCTGGTCCTCTGTCCTCTCTTATCAGATTCCCCCTTCTCTGGCCCTTTATCTCTTTCACCAATCGACTTCCCAACTCTTTACTTCACCCTTTCCCCTCTCCTGGCTTCAACTATCACCTGCCACCTTGTACGTCTTCCTCTTCTCCCTCCACCTTCTTCCTGTGACTTTGCATCCTTTTTCTCCAGTCCTGATGAAGGGCCCCTTTCTCTTTTCCGTAGGTGCTGCCTGACTGCTGAGTTCCTCCAGCACTTTTGTGTGTGTTGTTTGAATCTTGAATATCTTTCCTGGACCAAACATATTTTGATGCCATAATAAAGAAGACAAGCCAGCGCCAGTATTTCATTAGGAGAATTGGTATGTCACCAAAGACACTCACAAATTTCTACAGAAACATTCTAACTGGTAGCACCACCGCCTGGTGTGGAGAGGCCATGGCAAAGGATCAGAAAAATCTGCAGACAGATGTAAACTTAGCCAGGTCCATCACAGGGACTAGCCTCGCCGACATCAAAGACATCTTCAAAAGGTGAAGCTGCAAAAATACAGCAATCATCATTAAAGCCCCCCCCCCAACCACACAGGGCATGCCCTCTTCTCTTTGCCACCATCAGAGAGGAGGGGCAGGAGCCTGAGAACATACACTCAATATTTCAGAAACAATGCCACCAAAGACTCTTACAAATTCGCAGGTGAAGAGAATTCTAACTGGTTGTGTCACTGCCTGGAATGGAGGTTCCAATGCATAGGGCCACAAGAGGCTGTGAAGGGTTGTAGAGTCAGCCGACTTCATCACTGGCACAACCCTCCCCACCAGGGAGGACATCTTCAAGTCATGGTGCCTCAGGAAGGTGGCATCCATCACTATGGACCTTCACCATTCAGGACATGCCCTCCTCTCAAGACTACCATCGGAGAGGAGCACAGGAGCCCGAAGACCCGTATCCAATGACTCTGGAACAGCCTTTTCCTCTCTGCTATTAGATTTCTGAACAGTCCTTGAACCCATGAACATGTCCTCTTTTGCACTATTTATTGGTATTGGCGTTGGTTTATTATTGTCACGTGTACCAAGATACAGCAAAAAGCTTGTCTTGCATACTGTTAATACAGATCAAATCGTTACACAGTGCATTGAGGAAGAGCAAGGTAAAATAATAAGAATGCGGAATAAAATGCAACAACCACAGAGAAAGTGCAGTGCGGATCGACAATAAAGTGCAAGATCATAACGAGGCAGATTCTGAGGTCGAGAATCCATCTTATCGCACAAGGGGTCCATTCAAGAATGAAGACATACACTCAGTGATTCAGAAACAATTTCTTCCCCTCCACCCTCAGATTGCTGGATAGTCAATGAACCCTCTTCTCTTTCTCTTACCTCTTACCTCTTCTCACCAGCCTATCACCTCCCCCTGGTAGCCCTCCTCCTTCCTTTTCTCTTATGGTCCACTCTCCTTACTTAGCATATTCCTTCATCTCCAGCCCACCCACTTGGCTACCTATCACCTTCGAGCTATCCTTCTTCCCCTCCCTCTACCTTTCTATTCTACCACCTTCCCCCTTCCTTTCCAGTCCTGAGGAAGAATCCCAGCTTGAAATGTCCACAGTTTGTTCATTTCCACAGATGCTGCCTGACCTGCTGAGTTCCTCCAGCATTTTGTGCGTGTTGCTTTATTATTCCAATTTGTTTTGCTCTTTTTCTTATACTTTTGTAACTTATAGTCATCTTATGGCCTTGCATTATTCTACTGCCACAAAACAACAGCTTTTGTCATATAAATCGGTGATAATAAATCTGAGTCTGATTCTGGACTTGTAAGGTGCTGCCTCTTCCAGGGGTGGCTTGACATGTTGCAAGCCCATACCTGGCACCAACTCATTATCCCAGAACAAGCGGGCGGCTAGGTAAATAGCCACACCTGGAAATTCTAACCTTTATAACTCGCTCAAAGTGCTGAAGGAGCATCAATGGAGAGGAATAAAGAGTCAACATTTAGCCCTGAGACACTGAGGGGGTGTGTGTGTGTGTGTGTTACTCGGGAAAATGCAGCATCTGCAGAATCTCTTGCGTTTATAACTCCAACCTTTGATGTCCCTGAGACTTTCAGCCAAGTGTGCACATCTGGAAAGTTTAGCAGCAGCTCCGACCATGTGTTTGTGCAGTCGTGACACTGGGTTAGGAATGGAGCCCTTGGGGAAAAGTAGAGGGCGAGGGAGGAATTGATACCAGTGGTGAAGGTTAAGAGAACTCTTCCACGTGTTGCATCTCAGAGACCACACTGAAGTACTAATATTCCCCAATAAATTTAAAGAACATAGAACAGTACAGCATAGGACCAGGACATGCAGGCCACAGTGTTGCGTCAAAGCAGCTTAAAAAGCAACTTAAAAACACCCAAACACTAAACCTTCCTACCTATACAATGCCCAGATCCCTCCATCTTCCTCACATCAAGCATCTCTTAAAAGCCTCGAATGTATTTGCCCTTACCACCACACCAGGCAGCACATTCCAGGCATCCAGTAAAAAATTTACCCCTCATATCCCATTGAACTTAACACCACCCCCCCCCACACACACACATTTTGTTTTGAAAGATTTAAATGACAAAAGATCACCACCCATTAGATTATAAAAAGGTTGATTTTGGTGATATATAAACTTTAATTAGCCAGCCGCATTGCAGCAATTGAAATATATAGATTGTGATGCTTCAAGTTAACAAGCTATGGTGCACCTGCCAATGGATTTGCTCTGTAGTCGACCTTCTGAGTTTGGACGTTATAGCCTGGGGTGGAATCGTGTGTATATCTGAGACTGAAAATTCCAGAAAATCCATTTGAAACAAACCAGATAGGGTTGCCAGCAAATGCACAGAGTCACGTTTGAGTCACATACTGGAGGCATTCATAAGAGATCATCAGCTCCTTATTTCTATAGGGACAATTCTAGTCGTAATTTCACGTTACCACGTTACAGGATCTAATCAGAGAAATTGTATCTGTTCTCACAATTTAGCCCCAGTTGAAAGATCTTTAAAGATTTTTTTTATTTACAAGCTGTCAGAGACTGTCAAATGGGAACAGCAAAGAATATTTTTCCATTGACTAAAATACATAGATCCAGAATGATTCATTTTTTTACTTTCTGTATTTGGACATAATGTTTGCATAATTAGCCGAGAGGTCCCAGGTACTATTTTTAAAGAACGAAATTTTAGCCCTTCCAATTTTTTTCCTTTTTCTGTACCTGTAATGACACCCTACCATCCATTTTTGTCCCCACCCCTCTTGGTTCTACCCACCTAACACTGGCACACTTTTCACCCACTGGATCCCCTCCCTCAGCTGGTTCCATCATGTCCCCCTTAATGGTTCCCATTATCAAGTTTCTAGCTTACCCAGTTCCAGCAGTATCAGTCTTTGTGTCTCCACTAATCAACCTCGCTGTTTGCCTTCATCCTCCCTTCCATCTCTTTACTTTCCTTGTCTGCCTCCACCTGCCCTCATCCCTCCCTCTCCCTGGTCTGCTCATCAACCCTCACCCCTCTTTGGTCCATCTATCACCCACCAGCCCCATTTCACCACTCCCCCACTCCTCTTTATACTGACTACAGAACATAGAACATAGAACAGTCCAGCACAGGAACAGGCCTTTCAGCCCAAAATGTTGTGCTGAACCAATTAGATTAGTATTCAAATAGCCAACTGTACTAATCCCCTCTACCTACACAATATCCATATCCCGCCAACGTCGTCACATTCATGTATCTGTCTAAATATCTCTTAAAAGTCTCTAATGTATCTGCCTCTACTGCCACTCCAGGCAGGGCATTCCAGGCACCCACTACTCTCCGTGTAAAAAAACTGGCCCCTCACACCTCCTTTGAAATGATCCCTTCTCATCTTACATGTATGCCCTCTGGTATTAGACAATTCAACCCTGGGAAAAAGATACTGTCAGACGACTCTGTCTATGCCTCTCATAACCTTATAAACCTCTATCAGATCTCCTCTCAGCCTCTTCCTCTCCAGAGAAAATGACCTAAGTTTGTCCAGTCTCTCATTATAGCACATGCCCTCTAATCCAGGCAGCATCCTGGTAAACCTCTTCTGCCCCCTCTCCAAAGCCTTGGCATTCTTCTTATAATGGGGCAACCAGAACTGTAGGCAATACTCCAGGTGCGGTCTAACTAGAGTTTTATAAAGTTGCAATATAACTTTTTGACTTTTGAACACAATACCTCGACTAACAAAGAGAACTATGCCATATGCCTTCTTAATCGCCCCCATCAACCTATGAAACCACTTTCGGAGAGCAATAAACACGGACCCCAAGATCCTTTTGCTCATAAACACCGTTAAGGGTCTTCCCCTTGACAGTGTACTGCCTCTTCATTTGACCTACCAAGGTGCAACACTTCACATTTGACTGGGTTAAAGTCCACCTGCCATTACTCCACCCATATCTACAACTGTCCTACATCCTACTGTATTCTTTGCCTGTCTGCTACGCTATCCACAACACCAACAATCTTCGTATCATCTACAGACTTACTAACCCACCCACCTACATTTTCATCCAGGTCATTTTATTAGAACATCAAACATAGATTACATCACAAGCACCACCTACCTCTCTCACTCCCCAGGCAGGGTCTCCATCCAAAACGTCAATAACTCATTTCCCTCCCCACAAATCTCCAATCCGCTGAGTTCCTTCCGCCATCTGTTGCTGCAGCTTCCAGTATCTGCAGTGATGTGTGTCCCCCTAGACATCAATGGCCCTCAGAACATCAGCCTAGGGTGAGGATTCCCC
The DNA here is from genome assembly GCF_963921235.1 of Mobula hypostoma. NCBI lineage: Eukaryota > Metazoa > Chordata > Chondrichthyes > Myliobatiformes > Myliobatidae > Mobula > Mobula hypostoma. The sequence continues at coordinate 11,037,234 of NC_086117.1, forward strand.
CACAACTCCATTCTCAAGACACCATTAGACATCCTCCTCCCCTTCCAGAGCTTGCTCATGTCGAGGCGGATTTCAGAGGCAGAGCAGAGGTGCCGCCAACATGCCGCGTGCTCCGTAAACGCCGCCAACACACCACGTGCTCGGTAAACGCCGCCAACACGCCGCGTGCTCGGTAAATGCCGCCAACACACCGCGTGCTCCGTAAACGCCGCCATAAACGCCGCCAACACACCACGTGCTCGGTAAACGCCGCCAACACGCCGCGTGCTCCGTAAACGCCGCCAACACGCCACGTGCTCGGTAAACGCCGCCAACACGCCGCGTGCTCGGTAAACGCCGCCAACATGCCGCGTGCTCCGTAAACGCCGCCAACACGCCACGTGCTCGGTAAACGCCGCCAACACGCCGCGTGCTCAGTAAATGCCGTCAACACACCGCGTGCTCCGTAAACGCCACCAACACGCCGCGTGCTCGGTAAACGCCGCCAACACGCCACGTGCTTGGCATATGCCGCTGATGCTGACTTGTTAAATAAAAAAAGATTAGCTCCATTTATCACATGTACCTTGAAACACTGAAACATTAGATTAGATTAGATTATGAGGACATGCAGTCCCCTTTTATTGTCTTTTAGTAATACATGCATTAACAAATGATACAATGTTTTTCCAGAATGATATCACGGAAACACATGACAAACCAACTTAAAAACTAACAAAAAACACATAATTACTGTATAACATATAGTTACAACAGTGCAAAGCAATACCGTAATTTGATAAGAACAGACCATGGCGCAGTAAAAGTCTCAAAGTCTCTCGAAAGTCCCATCATCTCACGCAGACGGTAAACCTCCAGCGCCGCCAACTTGCCGATGCAGCATCCCGGAAGCATCCGACCACAGTCCGACTCTGAGTCCGTCCGAAAACTCCGAGCCTCCGACCACCTCCCGACACCAAGCACCAAGCACCATCTCTGCCGAGTGTTCCGGCTCTGGCTCCGGCAACAGGCAATAGGCAAAGCTGACGATTTGGGGCCTTCGTCTCCGGAGATTCTCGATCGCACAGTAGCAGCGGCAGTGAAGCAGGCATTTCAGAAATTACTCCAGGTGTTCCGCTGCGCTTCTCACGGTTGTCTCCATCAAATCCGGACTGTGCACAGCCCCTTAGTTACATATAATCGATATCATTCGGAACGGCCGCACACACTGCGTCGCACCGCCATCTTCTCTTCCCTCATACTGGGAAATGCATTCAGTACATCAAATCAAATCAGCAAGGATGGGCTGGGGGCAGCCCCCAAGAGTCACCCCACTTCCACCACCAACATAGCATGCCCACAATTCAGTAACCATTACCCGTACATTGTTGAACTGTGGGAGGAAACCAGAACACCCGGAGGAAACCCACCTGCTCACAGAGAGAATATACAATCTCCTTTCGGGCAGCTTTCCGGCATTATTGATCATTCCACAGTCAAAGTCGCTTAAATCGCATTGCAGCATCCTGATGTTTGGCCTGAACAACAACTGAACCCCTTGACCCATGCGTGCACGCTTTTATGACTGAGATGCTGCCACGTGACTGGCTGATTAGATATTTCATTAATGAGCAGGTGTACAGGTGTACCTAATAAAGTGGCCACTCAATGTAGATCTGTGAATAATATGCACAAAATATCGGGGCAGGTCAGGCACCAATTACGGAGAGGAATAAACAAAGTTTCCAGCCAAGACTCTTTATCAGGAACCAAACGCAGTTACCTGACCTGCTGTGTTCATCCAGCATTTTTAGCTTGTTTACTCTGGATTTTTCAGCATCTGCGAATCTCTTGTGTATAAAATAGGTCTATGTTTTTTGTCCCCTGAGTTCAATGAAGCAGTGCAGCTTTTTAAAATTCCTGTTACTCCGCAATCCACTTGGCCAATTACTCCCGGTGTCATTCTCTGCCGTCGGAAAAATGCTACAAATAACATCAATTTGCGTAGCAAAGGGCAGCTCGAAGTGACCAGGGAAACAAACAGCCTGCGGCTGAGAGCATCCGCAAGCGCTGATGACAGAGGACACAGCAGCAGGGAGCGGCTATGTCACATCAAAGGGTAAGGTCAGGATGTTGGAGTCACTGACCTCCGACAACGGGCCAGCTAGATATTCAACATTCAGCATCACACAAGCACACAGTGCAGGACCTGAACCTCCGAGAGATGAGTGAGGAAGCGCGGCTCAGTATTGCAAGGCCTGCTTGCAGCTGATGATGTGGATGCGTTTAAAGAGAGTGCTTGAGGGAGAAAGGGACAGAGTATTACGCTGTGAGGCCGAAGTCCAGACCTCAGCTACTCCAGAGGCAGAGGGCAAGTTTGGGCCAGAAACTGGAGGATAGCGGCTCAGTTCCTGCAAGTCCGGAAGCCGGGGCCAGACACTGGAGTGGAGCGTTGGAGGCCTGACGTCTGCAGGTTTGAGGGTCTGGAGCCAAGGACTGGAGGTCTGCAGGTGTCTTGCCCCGGGTTTGGAGGCCGGTGTGTGTGATGGGGTGGGAGGGCGGGAGAGGGGTTTGTTTTACAGTTGATGTCTTGTTCTGTTTTGTTGTTGTTGATTCTTGCATTATTCTGTTGTGTGTTGAGTTGTGTTGTTTCGTTATTTATTAATTTATTGAGGTACAGCATGGATCAGGCCCTTCCGATCCATGAGACCATAAGACATAGGAGCAGAATTAGGCCATTCAGCCCATCGAGTCTGCTCCACCATTCAATCATGGTTGATCCCAGATCCCACTCAACCCCATACACCTGCTTTCTCGCCATATCCTTTGATGCCCTGACTGATCAGGAAATGATCAACTTCTGCCTTAAATATACCCACAGACTTAGCCTCCACATCTGTCTGTGGCAGAGCATTTCACAGATTCACTACTCTCTGGTTAAAAAAATATCTTCCTTATCTCTGTTCTAAAAGGTCACCCCTCATTTTTGAGGCTGGGGCCTATAGTTCTGGATGCCCCCACCATAGGAAACACCCTCTCCACATCCACCCTATCAACATTGGGTAGGTTTCAATGAGATCCCCCGCATTCTTCTAAATTCCAGTGAGTACAGTGGTCCTTCAAGCTTTGCCGTCCAGGAACCCCAATTTAACCCTAATCATGGGACAATTCACAATGACCGATTAACCAACTAACCAGTATGTATTTTGGAATCTGGAAGGAAACCGGAGCACCCAGAGGAAGTCCACGCAGACCACAGGGACAATGTGCAAGCTCCTTACGGGCAGCACTGTGAATTGAACCCGGGTCACTGATACTGATAGCATTGTGCTAACCACTGTGCTACCGTGCCTCCCTGTGTTCTGCTGTGTTGAACACGGTGGCTGTGCCATATCGCTGCTGGAATGTGTGTTGACAGTTGCCGGCTACCCGCCCCCCCCCCGGTTTGGTTGTTGACATGAACGACACAGTTCACTGGATGCTTTGATTCACATGTGATAACTAAGTCTGAATCTGAATCTGAGATTTAGGTGGCAAAAAGCAAGAGGAGGAGCTCAAGTCCTGAGCACACACGCAAACTAATACGGAATTTGTATGTTCTTCCCCTGACCACCTGAGTTTCCTCCAGGTGCTCTGGTTTCCTCCCACCTTCCAAAGATGGTCGGTTAAGGTCAGTGAATTGTGGCCATGCGATGTTGGTGCCAGGAGTGTGGGCTGCCCCCAGCACAGTGTTTACGGACAACGTCAACTTTTCCTGCCCTGCCTCTTCCATGTTCTTATAGCTCTTCAGAAGCTTGCCAAGCGACATCTTCAAGGAACGGTGCCTTGGAAAGGATCCCCACCACCCAGGACATGCCCTCTTCTCACTGTTACCATCGGGACGGAGGTACAGAAGCCTGAAGGCACTTTCTCAGTGATTCAGGAACATCTTCTTCCCCTCCGCCATCCAATTTCTAAATGGACATTGAATCCATGAACACTACACTACTTTTTGAAATTTTTGTTATTTTGCACTATTTAATTTAACTTAACTATTTAAGAGCATAGCCACATATACTTAATGTAACTCAGTTTTTTTCTCTGCATTTTATTATGTATTTCATAGTACTGCAGCCATAAAGTTAACACATTTCACAACATATGCCAGTGATGTTAAACCTGATTGTGCTTCCTTCTCGTCCCTGATTAAAATGTGAGTTAACATTTGATAAACCATCTTTTGGGGGAGTGCTCCATTATCATCGAGGCTGACCCCCCCTCACCCCCACAAGCAGAACCACGCTACGCCATTTGCAGGAGACACGGACCAACATGCTACAAATTTCGTTCAATCCCCACAGTAAATTCTTAATAATTTTAATAGAAAAAGTTTTGAATATAAAAATTGGAATTTCTGTTAGTCCTAAACAGTTGAATAGTTAGCAGTGTGTTGGCTCAGATTCCAGATTATCATGTTTCAGAGTTTTCAGTAACTCTCCGCCACTTCAACCTCTTTGTGGAGACACTTGTTCTGGGAGAACCTGCCAAAATAATTCTTTCAGAAATAAAAAAAACCAGACAAATGCAACCATTTGAAGTATTTTGGATATTTATTTCAAGCTGCCAAGCCTGAATGTTGTTAAGAGTAAGTGTAAAGTGACACAGACCTGCCTTGTTTGGGAGATTAATCCAAGCATGTTTTTTCCCAATCTGCATTCCTGAGAATGTCAACACCACAGCCCCATTGCTTCTGCCTGTTCAGGATGAGGTGAACTCCATATGGGCTTTCATTTTGATCAGCTCACCTGCTCCTTTACTTACAAGCAGGGAAGTTTTTAATTTGGGGCAAAGGGTGTGGGGGTGGTTTAATAATGAAGTGTTTGTTATTCTGGGAACTGGAAAGAATGAAGGGAAATCTGGGGCTCCAAAGAGACGGAATTATAAACTGAGGCTTTATAAGGCAATGGTCAGACTGTACTTGGACTACCATGAGCAGTTTGGGGCCCTTTATCTAAGAAAGGATGTGCCGGCAGTGGAGCGAGCCCAGAGGAGATTCACAAGAATGATCCCAGGAATGAAAGAGTTAACATAAGAGGAGCAATTGATGACGCTAGACATGTACTCACTGGAGGTTTGAAGAATGAGGGGATCTCATTGAAAACTATAGAATATTGAAAGGCCTAGATTCAGTGGATGTGGAGATGATATTTTCTATAGTAGGGAAGTCGAAGACCAGAGGGCACAGCCTCAGAATGCAAGGATGTCCCTTTAGAACATTGATGAGGAGAAACTCCTTTAGCCAGAGGGTGATAAATCTTTGGAATTCATTGCCACAGACGGCTGTGGAGGCTAAGTCTTTGGGTATATTTAAAGCGGAGGTTGATATGTTCTTGATTAGTAAGGGTGTCAAAGGTTATGGTGAGCAGAATGGAGCTGAGAGGGATAATAAATCAGCCATGATGGAATGGCAGAGCAGACTCGATGGGCCAAATGGCCTAATACTACTCCAAAGTTCTATAATCTTATCGTCTTCACGGTTTTCCTGAGTAATTCCTCTAGGCAGGGTCAGTGGAATAATAAATTACTGTTCTTGGCCTTGAAAACAATTTCTTCATGGTGGCTCAGGACCCAGAGGTGACTGTGGATATGCACAAGGCAGTTGCAACCATGTTGTCAAATGCCTTTCCTATTCTTTCTGAAGGTCTTTATTGAAAAGCGTTTATTTAAAGACAAAAATTTTTAAAAAGCGCATTTAAATTCATAATTACATCTCAGGAACAGAAGAGATTCTGCAGATGCTGGAAATCGTGTAGGATTCATAGCTATGTAGAGATACAGGGGGTGCATTTCCATAGGCCCCTCAAAGTTGCTGCACAGATTGATAGGTTGTTAAGAAGGTCTATGGTGTCATTGATCAGGGAATTGAGTTTAAGAGCCACAAGGTAACGTTGCGGCTCAGTTATATAAATATAGGCATCTGTTAGTCTCGTGAGACCATGGATTTGCGCCTTGGACGGTTTCCAGGGCACAGGCCTGGGCAAGGTTGTATGGAAGACCGGCAGTTGCCCATGCTGCAAGTCTCCCCTCTCCACGCCACCAATGTTCCACCAATGTTGTCCAAGGGAAGGGCACTAGGACCCATACAGCTTGGCACCAGTGTCATCACAGAGCAATGTGTGTTTAAGTGCCTTGTTCAAGTTCACAACACGTTGCCTCGGCCAAGGCTCGAACTCACGACCTTCAGATCACTAGACAAACGCCTTAACCACTTGGCCACGTGCCAACACAGCTCAGTTAAACTCTGGTTAGACCACACTTGAAATATTGTGTTCAGTTCTGGTCACCTCTTTATAGGAAGGATGTGGAAGCTTTAGAGAGGGTGCAGAGGGGATTTACCAGGATGCTGCCTGGATTAGAGAGCGTGTCTTATGAGGATAGGTTGAGTGAGCTAGGGCTTTTCTCTTCGAAGTAAAAGAGGATGAGAGGTGACTTAATATAGGAGTATAAGGTGAAAAGAGGCTTTGATGGAGAGGACAATCAGAGACAACCAGGGCAGCAATGGCTAATATAAGAGGGCATATTTTTAAGGTTATTGGAGGAAGGTATAGGGAAATTTCAGAGGTAGATTTTTTAAACAGAGAGCAGTAGGTGCGTGGAACATCCCAGCAAGGGTGGTGGTAGAGGCAGATACATTAGGGGCATTTAAGAAACTCTTGGACAGGCACATAGATGAAAGTAAAATGGAGGGCAATGTGGGAAGGAAAGGTTAGATTGGTTCCGGAGTGGTTTAAAAGGTCGGCACAACACTTGTGGGCCGAAGGGCCTGCACAGTGCTGTACTGTTCAATGTTCTACGTACTGTACTTAGTTATTTCTATAGAGTCATAGAGTTACAGAAAAGTGCAGCACAGAAATAGGCCATTTGGCCCATCTAGTCAGTACTGAACCATTTAATCGGCCCACTCCCATCGATCTGCATGGGTTTCCAGAGCTCTCCATATCCCTACCATCCATATACCTGTCCAAACTTCTCTTAAACGTTGAAATCGAACTCATGAACACCACTTGTTCTGATAGTTTGTTCCACACTCTCACAACCCTCTGAGTGAAGAAGTTTCCCTTCATGTCCCCCTTAATCTTTTCACCTTTCACCCTTAACTCAAGACATCTACCTATAGTTCTACCCAACCTCAGTGGAAAAAGCCTGCTTGCCCCTCATAATTTTGTATACCTCTATCAAATCTCCTTTCAGTCTTCTATGTTCCAAGGAATAAAATCCTAACCCATTTAATCATTCCTGATAACTGAGGTCCTCCAGACCCAGCAATATCCTTGTGAATTTTCTCTGTACTCTTTCAACTTATTTACATCTTTCCTGTAGGCAGGTGATGATACTATTCAGTTATCATACTTGTACAATCTAGCCTGTTGGACAGATTCCACAAACTTACCATAAACAACACATCACATAGACCATGAAGCCCAAGTCCCAGTCATCATAATCATCATCATCATTATGTGCTGCGTTGTATGACATGGGCAGATCATGGTCTATCCCTGACCTTGATTGTTTTGGACATCTTTTTCTACAGAAGTGGTTTGCCATTGCCTTCTTCTGGGCAATGTCAGTAACTGGCCCATTAAGCCATTTGACGTCCTATCACAAATATCCCCTTTGTTCTACACGTCCCTTCCCCCATCTTCTCTCCTACCGAAAGCTGTCTCGTGTCATTCTCTTCCCCAGTTCTGCGGATGGAGCGCAGTCCCAAAACATTAACTGTTTCTCTTTCCATGGAAGCTGCCTGACCTGCTGAGTTTCTCCAGCATTTTCTGCTTTTATTTCAGATTTCCAGCATCTACCGGTTTATTTTTGATTTTCAGCTAGGGCAAAGCGTGTCCAGTTTCTGGGTGGGAGTGCGATTTCCTTTCTTTTCGCTCGAATCTGGGATACCCGGACTGAGATATCAGTCCGTGCATATTACTGATGACACCCATGGGAAGATGAGTTTCCCTCCTCTAGTCCATTGAACACTTCGGCAAAGAAGATTTAGATTCAAAGATTCAAAGTATGATGCAGAATACACCCCAATGGTTCATCCTCACACAGAAAGCCACGAAACAAAGAAAACTATGGAACCCACTCAAAGAAAAACACCAACCTCCCCTCAACAAAACACAAAAAAAAACAAATCATGCAAACAGGAAAAAAAGTGGGCTAACAACACAGAGTATAAAACACAAAATTGAAAGAATCCAAGCATTTTCAATTCAGCTCAAATCTAGCACGGTGTCATTGTCATCTGCAGGCCGCCCTGGTCAAAATCGCACAAATAGCCACCAGAAAAGGAGCACCAGGAACCAGCAAGACATCACAACGTGAAATACAGCGGCCAATCCACAAGCTGTGTTGGTTAACTTCTGCCCGAGTCCCAGGACTCCAGCACAGTTCTCTGGCAGCATCGAGCAAGAGGGAGAGAGAGGCTGTACAAACACAGGAACCTCCGTTAAAAAAATAATAATTTAGAAATTATTTAAAGAATAATAAAAATTGAAATGGTAAAAAAGAGACTGAGTAACAATCTGATCAAATGTCGCCTTGTTCCAGTTCCTTCTACTAAATTCATTTGTTCCCGTGAAACCACGGTGAATGTAAACCGGAGATATCTCGTGTTAAGATGGCTTTCCAGACACTTAGCAATCACTGAAAGAAATGATATAAAATATCACTCTTAACATAGGGCTTTTTTTGTCAGTCAATTCTGCCTGACTGATGCATTTAACTGTCTGCGACTCAAGCCGGTTTGCAGCAAATCTGCTGATGAAATGTTGACAAAACACCCAATTTTCTGTAATTTCACCGTGCGCTTCTGTCAGCGGTCCCAGCGAGCCAGGCCTCATTCATTACAGATAACACCACAGGGTGACCCCTGACATCCATCTCTACGACAACTTCGGAGGATCCCGAAAGCGTAACAGTTGGTGTCTTTCAGATCGAGAGATTCAAGCCCTCGACTCTTTGGGTTATAATCACTCTGAAGGCAGGCTTTGTTCCCACATGATTAAGAAGCTCTTGTGTAAGGACTCAAAATGTACTTAATAGCTCAGGAGCAGCCTAATCATCAGCTGTCATTACTTGTCCAATATTAGAAGAGTTGACAGACTTATCAATAACACTGCCGCAGGTGAGGCTCTCAAACTAACAGTAGTTGTTTTATTTTGATCTCTGCATCGCTGAGCATAGGATTCATTTAAAATAAGCGACATCATTGGGTCTTTTTTTTAATCTCTTTGTTTTGCTTCACCTGGTCCAAAAATGTCCCAACCCTGCACTTTTATTTTTCAGTCACTGAATCTTCAGCCACTAAACAGGTGCAGATTGGACGATCTTAATGTGATGTGTCTGCACCTTCTGATCAAGAGGTCAAAGAAAAAATCTTGGATTCGAAAGCTTACATTCAAATGTGTCTGAGTAATATGTCTTTCTTTCCCCACCCCTGCCCCCACCGTGGCATTCAAGCTCCAATACATTCATAAATCCAGACTTATGGTAACTATAGCCAATAAATTACCTTTCCCAAAATTACTTGACAGCGATTACTGGACTCAGGGTCTTTAAGTGAGGACGGAGTATAGTTTCAGGAGGCATATTACTGCATTCCAGACAGGCACACTGCTCAGAAAAATACCTAAATGTGATAAACGGGCATTTTCTATTTACCTGCGCTGCGCACTACATGTGTTTTGAATTATATTTTATTAACGTTTTCATGGTAATATTTTTGGGGCTGTGTGTGATATATGTTTTGTGGGTGCACGTTGGTCCGGAGGAACGTTGCTTCATTTGGTTGCATATATTCAATTCAAGTTTAATTGTCATTCAGCCATATATGAATATAGCCAAGCGAGACTGCGTCACTGCGGGGTCAAGACACAAAACACAGCACCAACGGTCACACACAGCACAAAGCACACACAAGATAGCAAGCACAAATGCTATCACAATCACGCAATAAAAAGTCCCAAAACTCGCACCATCAATCCACAGTTGACCACAATAAAGCCTGTCTCCCACCAAGTGAACACTGGGGGGCAGCACTGACCCCAGCCCAGCTGCCACATTACAATGCCGCCCGGTGGAGCTCACCAGCCTGACACCCACCATGGAACAACACAGCTTGAGGCCCAGTCCTTGCATATACAAGCATATAGAATATTAGCAAAATACAACCACACAAAATATATTTTTTTAGATTATGAAGACACACTGTCCTCTTTCATTGTCATTTAGTAATGCATGCATTAAGAAATGATACAATATTTCCTCCAATGTGATATCACAAAACACAGGACAGACCAAGACTGAAAAAAAACTGACAAAACCACATAATTATAACATATAGTTACAACAGTGCAACAATACCATAACTTGATGAAGAAGTCCATGAGCACAGTAAAGTTCAAAGTCTCTCAAATGTCCCACATCTCACGCAGACGGGAGAAGGAAGAAAAACTCTCCCTGCCATACCCGACCATGGTCTGACTCTGAGTCATCTGAAAACTTCGAGCTCTGATCAGCTCTCCAACACCGAGTACTGAGCGCCATCACTATCCGAACGATTTGACCTCCTTCTCAGTCGCCAACAGCAGGCAAAGCCGGGGATTTTGAGGCCTACCCTCCGGAAGATGCCGGACCACGCAGTAACGACAGCAGCGAACGAGCGTTTCAGAAATTTTTCCAGATGTTCCTCTGAGCTTTCACGTCCATTTTCATCAAATCAGAATTGTCCACAGCCCCTATTTAACAGATACGATATCATTTTTCATCGGAGGGCTGCGCACGCTCGGCACGCTGTTTCCCTTCTCCTCCTGCCTATTCCCTATATGTACAGTCAGATGACAATAAACTTGAACTTGATAAACAGCTACAGACACTCTGGAGCTAGTTTTCAAGAGTTGAATATTGCTAGAGGCTCTTTGCAATTTGTATATTATCCCCCTTGTGCACCATGGATTCTACCTTCCATAACACTTAAAACTGGCTGCAAAGTCGCACACTTCTCGTCCAATGACATTTCCATGCAGGAAGTTCCTCCTGAGTCATGTTAGATGTTTCATATCTTTTGCCTGTGTTCTGTTTCTGATCCCTTGATTAAAGATTAGTTTTGTCACACGTACATCAAAACATTGAAACATGCAGTGAAATGCATCGTTCGTGTTATCAGCCAATACATCTCAAGGATGTGCTGTGGTCAGTCCACATTAATGTCTTCTAATCACTCCTCCTTATAGTGCCACGTCATTAGCTCCTCAGATCCTAAACCCTGGAGTGTTCCCTTCTACCTTACCTTCCAGTTTAACGTCAGAATCAGATTTACTATCACTGGCTTCTATGACGTGCAATTTGTCGCTTGCAGCAGCAATGCAGTGCAAAGGCATCACGTCACTCTAGATAAGAAAAATAAATGAACAACGCAATGAAAAGAAAAGTTCAAAGTGCATTTATTATCAAAGTATGTATACTTAATACAACCTTGAGATTTGTCTACTTACAGGCAGCCACAAAACAAAGCAACCCAATAGAACCCATTAAAACAAAACACCGTCCAATGTGCAGAGAGAGAAAAAAAAACAAATTGTGCAAATGATAAAAGTAAGCAAATGACATTCAGAAATTCATGAAAGAGAGTCCACAGAAACCTGTTTGTTGCAGGCCACGAACTCAGTTCAGTGCAGAGGTGAGTAAACCTCACGGAGCAGAACAGTGAGGTAGTGTTCTTTAATAGATGTGCGTGGTTTTTCTGTCTGCTTTAACTCCTCCTCTATGACAGTAATGAGAAGAAGGCATGTCCTGGATGGTGAGGGTCCTTAATGATGGCTGCCACCTTCTTGAGGTGCCACCTCTTGAAGATGCCCTTGATGGCGGGGGGGGGGGTGTTGTGTCCGCGATGGAGCTGGCTGTACCTACAACCTGAGCAGCTCCTTGCAATCCTGCACACTGTGGACCCCACACCAGGCTATGGTACAACCAACCAGAATGCTCTCCACCATCTTTTCACAGAAATTCGCAAGAGTCTTTGTTGGCATGCTGAATTTCATCAAACTTGTGATGAAGTAAAGCTGCCTTCATCATGATCTCATCAATGCGTCGGGCTCAGCGTAGATCCTCTGCGATGTTGATGCCCAGTAACCTGAAGCTGCTCACCCTTTCCACCACTGACCCCTTGATGAAGATTGGTCCATGCTTTCATAACTTACCCTTCCCAAAGTCCACAATCAATTCTTCCGTCTTACCTTTTTGCCCCATGGAGTATGGGGGCGAGGAAGTGGAATGATGAGGAGGGAGAGAACTCTGGTGCAGGTCAATATAGAATCAGGGGCCTGTGACTTGGTGAGAAGGATGCCAGGTTGGGACAGGGATGACTGGTGAAGTTGGGTGGATGGAAGGAACATAGAACATAGAACATAGAATAGTACAGCACATTACAGGCCCCTTGGTCCACAATGTTGTGCCGACCCTCAAACCTTGCCTCCCATATAACCCCCCACCTTAAGTTCCTCCATATACCTGTCTAGTAGTCTCTTAAACTTCACGAGTGTATCTGCCTCCACCACTGACTCAGGCAATGAATTCCACGCACCAACCACTCTCTGAGTAAAAAACCTTCCTCTAATATCCCCCTTGAACTTCCCACCCCTAACCTTAAAGCCATGTCCTCTTGTATTGAGCAGTGGTGCCCTGGGGAAGAGGTGCTGGCTATCCACTCTATCTATTCCTCTTATTATCTTGTACACCTCTATCATGTCTCCTCTCATCCTCCTTCTCTCCAAAGAGTAAAGCCCTAGCTCCCTTAATCGCTGATCACAATCCATACTCTCTAAACCAGGCAGCATCCTGGTAAGTTTCCTTTGTACCCTTTCCAATGCTTCCACATCCTTCCTATAGTGAGGTGACCAGAACTGGACACAGTACTCCAAGTGCGGCCTAACCAGAGTTTTATAGACCTGCATCATTACCTCGCAACTCTTAAACTCTGTCCCTCAACTTATGAAAGCTAACACCCCATAAGCTTTCTTAACTACCCTATCTACCTGTGAGGCAACTTTCAGGGATCTGTGGACATGTACCCCCAGATGCCTCTGCTCCTCCACACTACCAAGTATCCTGCACTACCAAGTACCAAGGAACATGAATCAAAAGCGTGCAAGTCCAGAAGAGATGTGGCATGTAAATAAAGGGGTGCTTCCTGAGGTGAATAGATAAGCATGTAGGGGAGAAGAGAAAAATTAGCTGAGTTGCCCTAGCCTATTTAGGGTACAATTTACATTGACCAATCAACCCACCAACTGGTATGTCTTTGGAATGCGGATGGAAACTGGAGCACCCAGAGGAAACCCACGTGGTCTTGGGGAGAATGTATGAACTCGCTACAAGCAGCAGCAGTAATTGAACCTGGGTCACCTGTACTGTAAAGCCTTGTGCTGACCACCGATGCTGCCATGCCACAAGAGGTCAAGCAAATCAGAGCAGGAGATGGCCACCAGGCCCCTTAAGCCTACCTGATGTTCAATACGATCACAGTCAATCAGCGCTTGTCTCAGCTGCCCTTCTGTGCCTGTTCCCCATAACCCTCAATTCCCCAGTCGTCCAAACATTTATCTCTCTCCACTTTAAATATATCTAACAATCTGGCCTCCTCCACCCCTGGGGGCAGAAAATTCCAGACATTCATGACCCTCAGAGAGAAGAAGGTCTCTACTCATCTTTGATGACTAACCCCTTTATTATAGTTATGTCTTCCTGTTCAGGATTTTCCCAGTCATGGAAACATCTCAATACCTAACCTGTCAAGACATATGATCTAATAGGATCATATACACATACATAAGATCTAATACATAGGCACACGAACCCATGAACACTACCTCACTATTTTTTGCTCTCCTTTTACACTACTTGCATAATTGTTTTTAGATATATTTGTTATTGTAATTTATAGCTTTTAAAATTATTTTTTATTGCATTAGACTGCTGCCACAAAACAACAAATGTCATGACACATGCCAGTGATATTAAACCTGATTCTGCTTCTGAATAAAATCACCCCTCATTCCTCTAAACTCCAGGGAATACTGCCCACCTTCTCAAGCCAGGTTTTCCCATCAGTGGCCAACCATTTTAATTCCTCTCCCCATTCCCATTCTGACACATCCGTCCATGGCCTCCTCTTCTGCCATGATGAGGCCACTCTCAGGTTGGAGGAGCAACACTTCATATTCCGTCTGGGTAGCCTCCAACCTGATGGCATGAACATCAAGTTCTCCAACTTCCAGTAATTTTTCTCCCCTTCGCCCCTTCCCTCTTCTTTCATTCCCCACTCTGCCCCCCTCATACATCTTCTCCTCACCTGCCTATCACCTCCCCCTGTTTCCCCTCCTCCTTCCAGTGGTCCACTCTCCTCTTCTATCAGATTCCTTTTTCTCCGCTCCTCTGTGTTTTCCACTTATTCCCTCCCATCTTCTTACTTCACCCCCCCCACCTGGCTTCACCTATCACCTTCTAGCTTGTCCTCCTCCCCCTCCCCCCACCTTCATATTCTGACATCTTCACCCTTCCTTTCCAATCCTGACAAAGGGTCTTGGCATGAAACGTCAACCGTCTATTCCTCTCCATAGATGCTGCCTGACCTGCTGAGTAGCTCCACTATTTGCTCTCAAGCCAGGAATTGGTCTAATGAATCTCCTTTGGGGTTCACTGCCCAGCATACTAATAATGTGGCCCTCCCAATGGTACCAAATGAATGTAATTAAACTGGACGTTCGAAGGAAAAGACTTGGAATTGGAGCATTATTGTCTCATCTACTGAGATATGGTGTCTTGCCCACTGTTCATACAAACCTGATCATTACACAATGCATTGAGGTAGAACAGGGTCAAACAATCACAATACAGAATAAAGTGTAACAGCTACAGAGGAAGTGCAGTGCAGGTAAACAGTAAAGTGAAATTTGTTACGGTCCCGATTGTTGATTCCTCATATTCTCCTAATTTCCTTTTCCCCGTGTTCTCCCGGGCTCCTTGATTGCGGCACCTGATTCTCATCTAAACCTGCAGCATAAATACCCCGGCTTTGCATCCACTCATCACCAGATCGTTGTTTCAGCCAGTGTGGTAACTCGCATTCCCAGCCGCTTACGATTGCGTATTCTAAGTTTTGTTTCAGTACTGAAGTTTGCCGTTCAGTTCCAGCAATGCTCCGTGTCAAGGTAAGTTTTTGCCTGCCGCCCGCCTTTCTGTTCATCCTTCTGTTTACCGTTCAGCTCCAGCCACGTTCACGGGCCTCGTCTGCATCCCAACTCTATCTCCGTGCCAGTGTCCTGCGTTTGGGTTCAGCCATTCTTTGCAACAAAATGAGGTAGACTGTGAGGTCAAGGACTCATCTTATCATACAAGAGGGCCGTTCAAGAGTCTGACAACAGCGAATAAAACCCAGACTCGACAACTCAGAAAGAGCTTCTTCCCCTCTGCCCTCACATTCCTGAACAGTCCATGAACCCATGATCACTACTTTGAACCAGTTTTATTTTGAACTATCTCTTTATTTTTGTAACGTGTTATAATTTTAAGTGTTTGCACATTACTGCTGCCACAAAACAGCAAATTTCATGTCATAAAAGTACATTTACTTATTTATGATTTGTTGAGCTATAGCACAGAACAGGCCCTTCCATCCCTTTGAAACGCACCACCCAGCAACCTCCAATTTAACCCTGGCCTAATCAAGGGGCAATTTACAATGACCAACTAACCTACTAACTGGTAGCTCTTTGGACTGTGGGAGGAAACCAGAGCACCTGGAAGAAACCCATGCGATCACGGGGAGAACGTACAAACTCTTTACAGGCAGTGGGAAGAGTTGAACCCAGGTCGCTGGTACTGTAAAGTGTTGTGCTAACCACTACGCTACTATGCCGCTCCAGAGAGGCTCTTCTGCGCACCATTATTGTAAAGTAACTATCGTTTCCAAATAAACAGCAATATCTAGTTTTAATATCCAGTGTTTGAATAACAAAAGCTAGTCCATTTGTGAGAGTACTTTTACTGAACAATTTGTAATTGATATTTTACAGCAAACACATAACACCAAATGATATCTCACTGTTCAAGATATATATTGCTATTGAGTTCAGAATAAGCAGGGAGGTTAGCTGCTACCTTCTACACTAGCTGGGACAATTAGTCCTTAGCTCAGCAACTTAGCTTTTCATATTTGAAGGAGAAATCAGTTACACTCACCAATTGTAGAAACATTTTATCAATCATTCTTATTAATCATATACTATAAAAACTGGTCTAAGCATTTTCTTAAATTAGCTTTCTTGTTGAAGTCAAATAGAAAAGCATCAAACTTAACAACATGCATTTGGTTATCAAATCAGTATTGAAACAAAAGAAATGAGCAGGTTTTTGGCTCTGTCACATTAAAATGAAGTCACTAGGATATGGGATCCAGAACTTAACTTGAAGTCTGTAAAGATCAAGAACTCCAATTTTCACCCAGTCAATTTTGATCGATTTGAATTTGTCACTGAACTTAAGCATTTAACTTCGATAGGATTTATCATTACATTCAGAATAGGTCAGAACATGGTTCAACCCAGGTTGAGCGTGTTTCATCTTTGCAACCCAGATCTCTTAGATAAATCTAGATACATTTGTTGTTGCATACTTATAGGGTGCAGTTCACTAGGCTCTTACAATTATGAGGTTGTGGATTCAAGTCCCACTCCTGAGGTTTGTGCACAGGAATGTTGGTAGACATTCTGGTCCATGATTGAGTGGGTTCTGCAATGGCTGAAGATGCCTTTATTCAGAGGATGTTCCTGTAGAATGGTTCAGGGGAATGCATGCAGCCAAACACTCAGTGGCCACTTTAGTAGGTACACTTGTAACCTGCTCGTTAATGCAAATAACTGATCAGCCAATCAGCTGGCAGCAACTCAATGCATAAAAGCATGCAGACATGGTCAAGAGGTTCAGACCAACATCACCTCCCCTAGGTGCCCATCCTCCTTCCCTTTCTATCATAGTCCACTCTCCTCTCGTTTCAGAATGTTGGGGAAGAAATGTGATCTAAGTGACTTTGACTGTGGAATGATTGTTGGTGCCAGAGGGTGCTTTGAGTATCTCAGAAACAGCTGATCTTCTGGGATTTTCAACTGCACAGTCTCTAGAGTTTACGGAGAATAGTGTGGAAAAACAAAATAAAAAAATCCAGTGAGTGGCAGTTCTGTCAGTGAAAATGCCTTGTTAACGAGGGAGGTCAGAGGAGAATGGCCAGATTAGTTCAAGCTGACAGGAAGGCAACAGTAACTCAAATAACCATGCATTACAACAGTGGTGTGCGGGACCCATGAAGTGGATGGCAACAGGAGACCATAAACATACAGAAATATATTCAGTGTATATTGCCTCCTCATGTCCTTTATAATGTTTAGTCCTCAGCCAAAATATTTTTAAAATATATCAGCCCCAGGAATGGCCCAAATGAACGCTGTCTCTGAATCTACTGGAAATGGATGTCAATCCAAATGGACCAAAGCTTCCTAGACTCAGCAAAAAGGCATGGATTAGTAGCGACACCCTAAGTGATATAAAGAAATGCCCCAGCCTGAAAGCTGTCAGCCACTAACTCCTGCTTTGTCAGCTGTCATGGTTCTAAATATCTCTAGCATGCAAAACAATCTGCACAATCCATAGTTACATTTGCTATATTACAACAAAGTCTACTGTTAAGTCTACCTCCCATTTTTCTGCCATTCACCTACATGCAATGGGTTTTTGTTTCTTGCACTGTTCTCTGTAAATTCTAGAAACTGTTGTGCGTGAAAATCCCAGGAGATGAGCAGTTTCTGAGATACTCAAACCACCCCCTCTAGCACCAACAATCATTCTGCAGTCAAAGTAATTTAGATCACAATTCTAATGCTTGGTCTGAACAACAACTGAACCTCTTGACCATGTCTGCATGGTTTTATGTATTGAGTTGTTGCCATATGATTGGCTGATTCGATGTCTGCTTTAACAAGCAGGTGTATCTAATAAAGTGGCCACTGAGGATATATGTCAACATATACTACCTTGAAATGTATTTTCTTTCAGGCATTCCCAGTAGAACAGAGAAATACAATAGAATCAATGAAAAACTGCACACAAAGACGGACAAACAACCAATGTGCAAAAGAAGACAATCTGTGCAAATAACTCTTCCTCTTCTTCAAGATAGTACATCACCAATCATTACATCCACTTTAACAAGAGTAACACTTTAAGTATGCAAGACTGCATCATTACCTGCTATGGAAACAGCGATGCCCAAGAATGGGAGGACTCCAAAAGATAGTGGATACAGCCCAGTCCTTCACAGGCAAAGCCCTGCCCATCATTGACCACATCTGCAAGAAGAGCTGCCACGAGAAAGCAGTATCCAGACTCAGTATCATCCAAGCCGTGCTCTCTTCTCGCTGCTCACATCAGGAATGAGTACAGGAGCCTCAGGTCCCACACCAGCAGGTTCAGGAACAGTTACTACCCTACAACCATCAGGCTCCTGAACCAGAGGGGATAACTTCACTCTCCTCAATGCTGAACTGATTCTACAACCTACAGACTCACTTTCAAGGACTTAATAACTCATGTTTTCAGTATTTATATATCTACTTTTTAATCATCTAGCTATTTATTTATCTGCTTATTTAATTAGTTACCTATATAATCATTTGCTTGCTTATTTATTTTTTTTTGTATTTGCACAGTTTTTCTTCTCTTGCACATGGTTGTTTGTGTGTAGTTTTTCATTAATTCTGTTGTACTTCTTTCTTCTACTGTGAATGCCCGCAAGAAAATGACTCTCAGTCTTGTATATAGTGACACATATATATGTACTTTGATAATAAATTTACTTTGAACTTTCCTTAAGAAGCACGCACATGGGTGCCACTCAATACTCCATCTTTAAACTAAAAGGGAATAGTTATTAGATCTGAGATAAGTGCTGTTTACAACCTCATCTTTGTCTCCGGCAAAATATGTACCAACTGTTTGCGGCTCCGACTTTGTATCCCAGTGAACTGTGGCAGCCTGTCTCAATCCATCAGTGTGTAACTGCGGACCTGTGTGTCGTCAGCCTCCTTCTCAGAGGGCGAAACCCGATAACCTTAAGGCAGACACACTGTGCGCACACACCTGCGGAAGGTCAGTACTCGGTTCACGCTGGTGATGATGAGGACATTGCACTGACATGTCCTGCAACACACCTGCAATAGGAAGACGTTATCAAAAGGACGCATTCAGTAGAGAAAACTTCAATGATACTATATTATCTCCAAAGTCTTTAATAAAAGTATTAACCATAAAAAAATGGAGCATCTTGCTGTAAAAATAGGACAAGCAAAGAGGGAATTTGAATGAGATATTCTGGCCAGTGAGTACATTATTGTCAGCTGCAAATTACTTAAGAGCTGTGAACTGATGCTTTCCCCATTTTCTGCTGTTGCTCTTACTGCATTATTTGTTTACCACAGATTTTCTCCAGGTCGACCCTAATCAAATGAAATTAAATTATATTTATTGTGCTATCCTACACCTTATCAAATCCTACAAGTGCTAGCTCAGAATTCTTGATCAGAGCAGAGGCAATAAAATTCCAGCAGATTTCAACACAAAGCAATTCAATAAATTGCAATGTATATTTTATAAGTGCAATAAAACCAGTCCTTTGGATGGACCATAAATGTTCGCGTGCAGTGGTTATATTCCGCTGTTAGTTGGTGAACAACATATAAACCGCTCCAGATTTTTGGGGAACGGGATAGCACACTCATGGAATATTATTACACTTCGGCTCAAGGGATTTGGCACAATATATTTTTAATTAAAATTAAACAAAAGATTCTTTTGTTGTGAAAAACTTGGTAGAGTAGCGTTCAATGAAGATTCCCATTTTGAATCAGATTTCAATTTTGTGTTGCATCATAATATTTTCTTCTGTTAAGTAGTAAAACGGTGAAGTATGTTGCTTTAAAATACCGAATTCAGCTTGTGGTTAAAAAAAAGATCATCATTAGATATATTAGAGATCGCCAAATAAATAAATAAAAATTAAAAGTATCAAACATTAAAGATGTGTCTTACCATGATTACATCAGAAAAATTCAAATGGTTCAATTTAATATCGGAGAATGTATACAGCAAGCGTCCTGAAATTCTTACTCTTCACAGACAGAAGCATCAGAGCCCCAGTGGCCGCTCCCCCATCCCACACACAAGCAGCAACAGAACCATCGGCCCTCCCCCTCCCTCTCCCTTCACTTGCACCAGGCAGAAGCACTGACCCCCCCCCTCCCCCTCCTCCCCACCATGCAAGCAATAGAAAAAGACCCCAAAGAGACCTTGATCGAGAATAAATCAAGATCAAGTGCAGAGTCCATCCCTACACTTAACACCATTAACAAACTAGTGTTCCTTCTTTACTATTAAAACCCAGCCGAATACGATTCACACAGGACAACAGCTCTTTGCTTCAGGGAGGATGAATATGAGTCATGAGTCAGAATGTTTAGAGCACTTCACAAAGAGCTGAAGGAATTCAGCAGGTCAGGCAGCAGCTATGGAGGGAAATGGACAGTCAACATTTTGGGTCGAGACCCTTCCTCTCAAAGAAAGAGGGGAGAGAGCCGGTATAAAAAGCTTGGGGGAGGGGTGGGGGGAAAGAGTGGAACAAGAGCTGGCAGGTGATGGGTGGATCCAGATGAATGGGAAGGGCAAAGGCAGATGAGGGAGGGGGCAATGTTCCCCCTAAAGTGTGCGCCTGTCTGCATTCACACATCCTTTGCTACTAGCGCACAAAGGAATTTAAACTGCACACAAAAGATTATTGCCTGCAGATTTTGGAACAGGTTTACTTATACTATTTTTATTGATTCACTATGTTGAATCCC
Source organism: Mobula hypostoma (assembly GCF_963921235.1). NCBI lineage: Eukaryota > Metazoa > Chordata > Chondrichthyes > Myliobatiformes > Myliobatidae > Mobula > Mobula hypostoma. The sequence goes on from NC_086117.1 coordinate 11,058,188, forward strand.
AAAGAAGCAAAAAGCACAAAGCACAAAAGAATTGCTGGTTCGTTTAAAACCGAATGGCTTAATGAAACAGTAGAAACTGATACACTGAAAGCTCATGAGGTCAGGAACGTGCAGCCACGAGAAATATTTATGTACAATACAGAAACTGGTGTTACCTGTATGTATTGTCATAATGCAAAAGTTGCTGGAGAATTTGCAAGTGGGAAGAAATGGAGAGATAATTGGAAACTTACTTTTTAAGGCGTCATTTAGCAAATAAATCACATAGGGACTGTGTGCAAAAGCTGCGGTGAGAAAATCCTTCATTACCTGCTACAGGCCTGCTACATATGTCTTGTGAGAGTGCAGATGGATGAGAGTGAAAACAATCAAACCTAGAGGAGATTAAAGTTCTTAATGACAGTGTTTTTCTTGCTGTTAAAATTAATACCTCTAAATATAAAACCCAGTGCACACATGTTGTCATGGGGCAAAAAAATTGCACAGCACAAGGTTTTTGTGCACACTGGTCATTAGCAGTTCAAAGGAACATTGGAGGTGAGGAATGTCAGATTGCAAGCAGGCTGCTTTTCTCCTGAGGTTGGGTGAGACTAAACCTAGGAGTTAAGGGTTAAGGGTGAAAAGTGATGTGGAACTTCTTCACTCAGAGGGTGGTGAGAGTGTGGAATGAGCAGCCGACAGAAATGGTGGATGCGAGCTCAATTTAATCAAAGTTTGGATAAGTGCATAGGGTATGGACTGGGTGCAGGTCGATGGAACAAGGGAGAATAACAGTCTGGCACCATCTAGAGAGGTCAAATGGTCTGTTTCGGTGTTGTGGTGCTCTCTGTCTCTAATAATACATTATTACACCATTCTCACTCTCCTTCCTCCCACATTACCTATCAACATCCCCCTTTCAGCTGGGTCCACCTATCACCTGACAGCTCTTGCTCCCCCCCACCTCCCCTCATCTTTTTACACCTGCTGTCTCCCCTCTTTCTTTGGAGTCCAACGGAGGATCTCAGCCCCAAATGTCTACTGTCTGTTTCACTACGAAGATGCAGCCTGACCTCCAACTTTTTGTGTGTTGCTCCAGACTTCCAGCAGCTGTGGCCTGTTGTCCCTTAGGACTTCCTAGAGTAGATTTTTCCTGAATCTGAACAGAACCAAGTTCTTTAAAATAAGGTTTATTGATAACTATAGGGCCATGTTGTTGTTTGCGCTGTGAAAAATAAAACGGTATTCAAGGAAAGTCAAGGAATTATTGTGAACACGAGAACATTTTGCAGGTGCTGGAAATCCAAAGCAACATAAAAAAGTGCTGGAGGAACTCAGTAGGTCAGGCAGCATCTATGGAAATTAGTAAACAGTCAATGGTTTGGGTCCTGAAGAAGGGTTTTAGACTGAAACATGAAATATTTCTCATTTCCATAGATCAGACATTCCCAACCTCGGTCCACGGACCCCTTGGTTAATGATAGGAATCCATGCCATAGCTGATGCCTGACCTGTTGAGTTTCTCAAGGAATTATCATGCTTCACGAAATCTACAATTTTTGTTTCGAATCCTTGCATTGCCAACCGCAGATTTGGAATGCCCTCTGAAATTTTGACAAATTTCTATAGATGCACAGTGGAGAGTATCCTGATAAGCTGCATCACGGGCTGGTATGGAAACACCAATGCCCAAGAATGGGAAAGGTTACATAAAGTCTTCCCGGGAGGGGGGAGAAGATGGCGTGATGACAGCGCGCGCGGCCACTTCGGTGATGAATATCTGTCATCTGTCAAGTAGGGGACCGTGCACAATTCTGATTTGATGGAGACAGATGTGAGAGCACAGCGGAACATCTGGAAAACTTCTGAAATGCCCGCTTCGCTGCTGCTGCTACTGTGTGGTAACCAGAATCTCCAGAGCTGAAGGCCCCGAAATCCTTGGCTTTGCGTGTTTCAGCAGCCGAGGAGAGATCGAAGGTGCTTGGCAGAGGATGGTGCTCGGGAGGCTGGTTGGAAAATCGGAGTTTTCGGACGGATGGACTCAGCGTCGGCTGGGGTCGGCTGCTTCCAAGGTATCGGCAAGTTGACGGTGCCTGGAGGTTTATGGCAGGGAGTTTCTCCCTTTTGCTGCCTGCTATCAGGGACTCGGGAGTCGATCGACTCGGGACTTTGAGACTTTTTTTTTACTGTGCCCATGGTCTGTTCTTCATCAAATTATAGTATTGCTTTGCACTGCTGTAACTATATGTTATAATTATGTGGTTCTATCAGTGTTAGTCTTTGCTCTGTCTTGTTTTCTGTGATATCACTCCAGAGAAACATTGTATCATTTCTTAATGCATGTATGCATTTCTAAATGACAATAAAAGAGGACTGAATGTTCTCATAATCTTATAAGTCATGGATACAGTCCAGTTCAACGCAGGCAAAGCCCTCACCTCCACTGAGCACATCTACAAGGAGTGCTGCCACAAGAAAGCAGCGTCCATCATCAAAGACCCCCACCATCCAGGTCATGCTCTCTTCTCACTGCTACCATTGGGCAGGAGGCTCAGGACTAACATGAGAAATTCTGCAGATGCTGAAAATCCAGAGACACAAACACAAAATGCTGGAAGAACTCAGCATGTCTGGCAGCATCTACGGAGGTGGATAAAAAGCCAATGTTTTGGGATGAGGCCCTTCATCAGGACTGGAAAGAAACGGGGGAGGTGCCAGAATAAAAAGGTGTGGGGGGGTGGGGGGAAGAGGATATCTAGAAGGTAATAGGTGAAGCTAGGTGGGTAGGAAAGGTAAAGGGCTGGAGAGAAAGGAACCTGTAGGAGGTACAGGAGCCTCAGGTCCCACACCTCCAGGTTCAGGAACAGCTATTACCCTTCAACCATCAGGCTCCTGAACCAAGGTGGATAATTTCACTCATCTCAACACTGAACTGTCTCCAGGACCTACGGACACATTTTCAAGGACTCTGCAGCTAATGTGTTATTTATTTTCTTAATATTCACACGGATTGTCACTTTTGCATATGGTTGTTTGTCGGTCTTTATGTGTAGTTTTTCATTGATTCCATTGCATCTGTCTTACTGTGAATACCTGCAAGAAAATGAATCTCAGGGTAGAATATAGTGACATACAGCACATGTACTTAGATAATAAATTTACTTTGAACCTGAAAACATACCCTGACTCTACCAAGATTTTCACTAGCCAGTCCTGGAGAAATAGGGCACCTGTGAAGCTTGCAGTTGTTAGACTGAAGGCGGGTCCTCTTGAATGGGTTATTGGGAACACAGCTCAGATTGTGTTTCCTTCAGTGATTTAATTTACCAGGTTCATCTCCATGACCTCCACTTCCATTCCTCCCATCCGCACCCCACTTCCGCCCACTTTGCACCCTCAAGCTCACTACAGTTGCCCAAGCACTCCTACGCATTAGATGCCTCACCCCTCCTCCAAGCATGGCCAGTCGAGCCACCAATCCCCAGCTAACGGTTCCCTTACACAACTGTGAACCAGATTCATTCATTTTTCAGATTCAGTTTCACTTATTGATCACGTGTGCATCAAAACAGAGTGAAGTGTGTTGTTTGCGTTAATAACTAACACAACTTAAGAATGTGCTGCGGGCAGCCCACAAGTGATGCCACATAACAGCAAGGAAACAACTACAGAAGCAGTACACACACACACACGCACACTCTCTCTCTCCTCCAAACCTCCTTCCCTCGTGCGCTGGCAGACCCAGGACTTCAACCATCAGCCCTCAGCTTCTGGACTTCCAATCAACCTTCAAACCATCTGTTAGAGCGCCTTAACTCATTGAGAACACCCATGACTACCAGACCCCATCAACCAGCTCACACCTCAGTCCCTCTACTCACCAATGCAATCCATAACCTTTCCCAGGACCCCGGGCATCTCTTACGTTCGACAAGCCCACTCCTCCCCCCTCCACTCTCCAATTCTGCACCCTGACCCACATGTGCCAAAGGCCTGCCCCAATTTCTTAGGACCACACAAAGACAAGACTTTGAATTTCTGCTATTGAACCATTTAGGAACTGTCCCTTTAGAACTGAGTCTGAATTGTCAACTGTTTCTTTCTCTCCACAGATGCTGCCTGATCTGCTGAGTTCCACCAGCATTTTGTGTGTGATGCTCTGTGAATGCATGTGGTACTGTGACTCATTATAATTAGTTATCATACCAGTGTAGATACTGTTGAACTGGTGAAAAGTGCCAATCTCCAGATCTTCCTATTGGTGAATAACCAGGTGCAGAGATACTGAAATGAAGGTTCCTTCTTCTTAAGAAGTCCCTCTGGTTTGAGAATGACATGCCTCCACCTCAGTTAAAGAGCTATAGAATTGTACAGCATAGAAACAGGCCCTTCAGCCCATCATGCCATGAATATCTTTCCTAGCTCCATTTGCCTGCAAGGGAGTGTAATGGTTAGCACAACGCTTTACAGTACTGGTGACCAGGGTTCAATTCCTGCTGTCTCTGTAAGGAGTTTGTACATTCTCCCTGTGTCCGCATGGGTTTCCTTCGGGTGCTCTGGTTTCCTCCCACAGTCAAAAGGCGTACCGTTGGGTGGGTTAATTGTCATTGTAAATTGTTCCGTGATACCGTGAATCAGGGGATTGCAGGACAGCGCAGTTTGAAGGGTTGGAAGAGCCTGTTTCGCACTGTATCTCAATAAAAAAAGTTCAAAATTCCAACTCTCTCCATATCTGCTCATTCAGATACTTGTCCAGGGTCTCCTTACTCTTACTGTCTGGGTATCAGATTGGTGACTTTGGTGCCAAGTTTTGGAGCTAAACACCCGTGGAGCCCTCAACTTTCACCCCAAGGTATTTCTTGGATAAAGTTCATTGTTATAATTCTAATACAGATCACAGTATCCCGAGATAGAAGTCTGAATCTCAGCACAGCAACTGGGGATTTTAGCTTCAAGTAACTAAATAAATCTGCATTTAGAGGTGAAAACCTGAAAAAACAATGCTAGAAATGTGATATACAGTGGATTCCAATTAATCGGGACCAGTACATTTGACCCACATTGCCAAAGTTTCATGGAAATAGCTAAAAAGGAATAGAAAAGACAAACTACTGTTTAATTGAGTAAGAATTTATGCATTTAAATGAAATACAGAACAAATTAGAATGCCATCAATCCTACTACAATACTATAAAACTGTATTAGGACCTAATAGTTATCAACAGAGAAATATATTGAGTGTACATAAATGCTGCCGCATTCTTTCAATTGACTGTAAATGAACAAATTCACCGCAGGCATCAAAGTGTAGATGATGGACTGTCTTCATACAATGCTATCAACAATTTCATCCTCCAAATCTTCATTTTCATTGTAACATTCAAGGTGATTGTCAATACCTTCAAATTCTTCATAGTTCCTAACTTGTTGAAGTAGTGAAATAGATGCATTTTCACTCCTAGTCATTTCTGGCATCTCCAAGCCTGACTGCTTGAAACCATAGTGAGCAAAGCAGTTCTGAATTGTCTTACTGCTTATATCTCACCAACTATCAGTGACAAAATTACTGTTGTTTGAACACAAACACATGCAACTGACACTATTTAAAAACTGTTTGCTGTAAGCACAGTGTAGTGTGCCTCACAAGTTCATGTGTCTGAGGCTAGTCAGTAACTGTTCAGCATCAGTCTCCTGCCCCAATTACGCGGCACAGTGTCCCAAATAAACAAAAGGAATCCTGGTTGCGTTCTCGATTAGATGTTGTATTTTTAGAGTTGTCCCAAATAAGCAGCTGCCACAATTAACTGATGGCCCAGTTATCTGGAATCCATACTTTTGCACTCAACAGGTCATTTGACTGTGATCTCACATCCCTCATTCAGATCTACCCTGGTAACATTACACCTCCTTATTTAAGAGGAATCTGTCTAACTCTGCCTTAAAAAGGGGACTGCACGGATATTATAGCAGTTAGCAAAACGCTATCACAGCGCCAGTGACCCAGGTCCAATTCCTGTCTCTATCGTGGTCATAGGGCCCTATAGCACAGAAGTGTGGTCCTTCGGCCCATTTAATCTGTGCCAAACTATTATTCTGCCTCGTCCCATTGACTTATACCTGGACCATTGCCCTCCATAATCCGAGCCCCCCCCCACCCCATCCATGTATGTATCCAAACATCTCTTAAATTTGAAATCAAACCTCCATCCACTTTCTTCCTTCCTTCTTTCTGCTTCTGGACAACTGCTGTCACCCTGGATCACCCTACTAAATTTATTTAGAGATATAGCACGGTAACAACCCTTTCTCACACATTAAGCTGGCACCACTGTTGGATTCTTTCTTTTCAATGGTTTTTCTTTTTTTATTGTATAGTCTGAACTTGTCCACGACCTCATCATTAACAACTCGTTGCACAGACGTGTGGGTGAAAGGGTCTTTTTCTGTGGTGTCAGGGCGTCAAGGGATATGGTGAGAAGGCAGCTGAATGGGGTTGAGTGGGATCCGGGATCACACATGATAGAATGGCGGAGCAGACTCGATGGGCTGAATGGCCTAATTCTGCTCCTATGTCTTATGGTCTCATGGAAACTATCAACTTCTGCTTTAATACCCATGGATCTTGGCCTCCTGCATAGTCTGTAGCAGAGCATTCCACAGATGCACTACTCTCTGGTTAAAAAATTCCTCCTTACCTCTGTTCTAGAAGGTTGCCCCTCAATTTTGAAGTTGTGCCCTTTAGTTCTGGATACCCCCACCATAGGAAATATCCTCTCCACATCCACTTTATCTAGTCCTTTCAATATTTGGTAGGATTCAATGAGATCCCCCCATATACTTCTAAATTCCCGTGAGTACAGGCCCAAAGCTGCCAAACGCTCCTCATATGTTAACCTCTTCGTTCCTGGAATCATCCTCGTCAACCTCCTCTAGACTCTCTCCAATGATAACACATCCTCTCTGAGATATGGGGCCTAAAACTGTTGACAATACTTCAAGTGCAGCCTGGCTAGTGTCTTATAAAGCCTCAGCATTATCTTCTTGTTTTTATATTCTATTCCCCTTGAACTAAATGCCAACATTGCATTTACCTTCTTTATCACAGACTCAACCTGTAAATTAACCTTTTGGGAGTCTTGCATGAGGACTCCTAAGTCCTTCTGCACCTCCAATGTTTGAATTTTCTCCCCATTTAGGTAACAGTCCGCACTGTTGTTCCTTTTACCAAAATACATTATTGTACATTTCCCGGCACTGTATTCCATCTGCCACATTTTTTGCCGATTCTTCCAATTTGTCTAAGTCCTGTTGCAAATGCATTGCTTCCTTAGCACTACCTACCCCTCCACCTATCTTTGTATGACCCACAAAGCTATCAATTCCATTATTTAAATCATTGGCAAACAATGTGAAAAGTAGCAGTCCCAGTACTGACCCCTGAGGAAGACCACTAGTCACTGGCAACCAACCAGAAAAGGCCCCCTTTATTCTCACTCGCTGCCTCTTGTCAGCCATTCCTCTATCCATGCCATTATCTTTCCTGTAATGGGATTTTATCCTGTTAAGCAGCCTCGGGTGTGGCCTTCTGAAAATCCAAGTAAGAGGAGGAGAAGATGGCGGCGCGACACAGCGCGCAGCGGCCACACCGGTGATGAATATCTGTTATCTGTCAAGTAGGGTGCCGTGCACAATCCTGATTTGATGGAGATGGACGTGAGAGCACAGAGGAAGATCTGGTGAAACTTCTGAAATGCCTGCTTCACTGCCGCTGCTACTGTGTGGTCCAGAATCTCTGGAGGGGAAGGCCCCGAATCCTTGGCTTTGCCTACTGCCTGTTGCCGGGACCGGGGTCGAAGCGCTCGGCAGAGATGGTGCTCAGTGCTCAGTGTCGGAGGGCTGGTCGGAGGCTCGAAGTTTTCAGAGGAACTCAGAGTCAGACTGTGATCGGGTGCTTCCAAGGATGCTGCATCGGTAAGTTTGTGGCGCTGGAGGCTCATGGCAGGGAGAGTTTCGTCCCTTCAGCCGTCTGTGTGAGATGTTGGGGCTATCGGGACTTTAATACTTTTTTTTTACTGTGCCCATGGTCTGCTCTTTATCAAACTATGGTATTGCTTTGCACTGTTGAAACTATATGTTATAATTATGTGGTTTTTCTCAGTTTTAGTCTTGGTCTGTCCTGTGTTTCTGTGATATCATACTGGAGGAACATTGTATCATTTCTTAATGTATGCCTTTCTAAATGACAATAAAAGAGGACTGAGTGTCCTCATAACCTAATCTAATCTAAATGACATCCACTGCCTCTCCTTTGTCCACTCTGCTTGTCACTTCCTCGATGAACTCTAACAGATTTGTCAGGCAAAGTTTGCCTTTACAGAAACCATTTTCTTTCCCATTTCTGGTGAAGGATCCCAGGTTTAAAGCATAACCCTCGTTATTTTTCTTCATAGATGCCAAATGACATACCCAGAATTCTCTGCCTTTTTATTTCTGCACAAGTTGATGTTGATTGTACTCAGCAGCGCACACAGACCGCTGGAGGAACTCAGCAGGTCAGGCAGCATCAATAGAAATAAATAAACAATTAATGTTTCAGGCCGAAACCCTTCTTCAGGACTGAGAAGGAAGAGGGAAGATGCCCGAATAAAAGGTGGTGGGGGTGGGGGGAAGAGGAAGGAGGCTGGCTGGAAGGTGACAGGTCAATCTAGGTGGTTTGGAAAGGTGAAAGACTGGAGAAGAAAGAATCTGCTAGGAGAGGAGAGTGGACCATAGGAGAGAGGGGAGGAGGGGGGAAATCCCGGGGAGTAATAGGCAGGTGAGAAGAAGTGAAAGATCAGAGTGGGGAATACAGGAAGGTGTGGGGGGAATTTGTTTATCAGAAGGAGAAATCGATATTCATGCCATCAGGTTGGAGGGTACCCAGACAGAATACATGCTGTCGCTCCTCCACCCTGAGGATGGCCTAAACTTGACATATTGATTATACTGTAATAATACAAATTAATTATTATATTGCATTGCTACGGTATAATAATGCAGAATATACTTATAGTATACTGTATTTTAATTTTTGAAATTTTATTGAGTACATTGTTTGCAGCCTGTAACTTAAGAGAATATTTAAGCTCTGTCCGATATTAGTATCTCGCACTTTATTTGTTTTATTTCATCTAACGATAGAGAGTGCAATCGGCCCTTCCGGCCTTCGAGCCACACCACCCCAGAACCTCCAGTAACCTCGACTAACCCTAACCTAATCACGGGGAAATTTACAATGACCAATTATTCTACCCAGTACGTATTTGGACTGTGGGTGGAAACCAGAGCACGTGGGGAAAATCCATGCATTCCACAGGGAGGGCATACAGAAACTCCTTACAGCAGGAAGATTATCACTTCAAGAACTAGTTTACTTCACTGTTTAGACTCGTTGGCAGGGTCTAGTTGTCAATAATCACTATTTGAACAGAGTGTTCACCCCTCCCTCAACAAGGAGGACATGACTCCAGCTGAAGTAATTTAAACACGGTTTATTTGATTTTTAATGATAGACATTTAATTTAGATGAATAAATTCCAGATATAGACTTAAAATTCACAGAGGATTTCAAACTTATAAAAGATTTTGAAATTAATAAAGATTTCTAAACTACAAAGGATTTCCAAACACAAGCACTAATTATTAAAAACTAAAAGGACATACCAAAGAAGTGCAGACGAACAAGTCATCCATCATAGAAACCAAGGCTGAGGAATGAGTTATTGGTTTTCTTTCTGTCGTTCCTGACAATCCTGACTGCTGTCTAACATTTACATTGTTTTGTTACCAGCTGACATCACCTGCTTGAGATGTTTCCAGTACATTCGTCAGGCCAGGTGAGTGTTATGTTTAATTAGGCCAACGCGGACCTCATCTTCTCTCTTGGTTAAATCACGGGTCAACAAGAATCTCTTTGTTCTCTTGTTTATGACAAGAGGCTGAGCATGGGGAATATTGGTTATAAGTTTAACCTTGTCAAAAACAGCTCTTTGACCCTTGGAAGGGTCATGGCGCTGTGCTGGCAAGCTGAGGTTAGCAATAAGCGCCTTAGGCCCTAGAAAGGCCTTAGCCCTTCTGTGACAGAAGCAGAGTGATGGTGACAATCATGCCATCTTCTCACTGTTACTGTCAGGCATGATATGTAGAAGCCTGAAGACCTGGACCACGAGGTTCAGGGACAGCTTCTTCCCTTCAACCGTTCCATTCTTGAACCGACCTGCAGAACCCCAATCACTACCTCAGCAATGGGACACAGCGGACCGTCTCTTGCGCTGCTATAGGCTTGTCTTTGATCACCTTTGCATAGTGTTGTTTTTTTCTCTTTCTCCATTGTTATGTACAACTTATATTCTTCTCTGTTGTCTGTATCTACGTGCCAGTGATGCTGCATGCAAGCTCTTCACAACCCCACCCACTATGGTCATTTCCCTTTCCCCTCCTCCATCAAGCAGAAGATACAAAGCACGGGAGGGGGGAAGTGGGAAGGGTACGTCCGAAAGCAACTACGACCAGGCTCAAGGCCAGCTGTTATAAGACTACTTAGGGTTAGTTGTGGGCGTGCTGCATTGGGGCCCGAAAGCATGATGATACTTGCAGGCTGCCCCTAGCACAACCCTCAGGCTGTGTTGGTTGTTGATGCAAACAACACATTTTACTGTATGTTTCAATATCTTGGCGTACATCTGACAAATAAAGTCAACCTTTAATCTTCTTTAGTACATTGAGATAGGTTCTTGACCTCACAACCTATGTCATTATGATCTTGCACTGCACCGTTACACTCTTCTCAATTAAGTTATTGTTTTATCTCGTACTCCCTCGATGGGCTAAGTAATTCATCCTATATGAACCGCGTGTAAGACGTTTTTCACTGTACCTCGGTACATGTGACAATAATAAACCAATTCCAAGTCACTGAAGCGTAGGAGACTGAGGGGTGATCTTACTGAGGTGTATAAAATCATGAGGGGCAGAGACAGAGTGAAAACGCACAGTCTTCCCACAAGAATGGGGAAATCGAGAACCAGAGGGTATAGGTGAGATATTTAAAAAGAAACTGAGGGGCAACCTTTTCACCTAAAGGGTGATCCATATATGGAATGAACCTTCCGTAGTCACGTTAATCTTCTTTTGTTCTTCTCTGAATCTAATCCTCTCACTGTTGCCTGGAAGCCTGCTCAAGATATATTTTCTCTGAGCTTTACCACCACTTATCCATTTTCTATGTTTTTATTCTATTTCAGAACCAGAATCAGGTTTAATATCATTGCATATGTCGAGAAATTCGTTGTTTTGCAGCAGCAGTACAGTGCAAATCATAATAATAAAAAGAACTATAAACTACAATAAAAAAATACTGTGAGAGTCTGTGTGAGTGTGTGTGTGAGAGTGTGTGTGTGAGAGTGTGTATGAGTGTGTGTATGAGTGTGTGTATATGCGCGTGTGTGTGTATGAGTGTGTGTATATATGTGTGTGAGTGTGTGTGTGTATGAGTGTGCGTGTATGAGTGTGTGTATGAGTGTGTGTATGAGTGTGTGTATGTGTGTGTGTATATATGCACATGTGTGTGAGTGTGTATGCGTGTGCATGTGTGTTGTGCATATATACATAGAGTACCGTGCAAATGTCCTAGGCACAGTTACATATAGCTAGGGTGCCTAAGACTTTTGCAGAGTACTATAGTAATTTTATGTATTGGACTGCACTGCTGCCACAAAAAAAACAAACTTCATGACATGTGTGAGTGATTATAAACCTGATTCTGAGATGGGTCTCTATTGGGGACTGAGAGTGGGAAGGGAACAGGGAGAAGGGAAACATGGTTGGGAAAAGGGGAAAGAGAGAGGGGAGGGAGTGGGAAGCACCAGAGAGACATTCTGTCGTGATCAATAAACCAATTATTTGGAATCAAATGACCTTGCCTGGTGTCTCAGGACTGGGTGAGTTTGCACCCATGCCACCCCCCCCCGACCCTGGCACTCCTTCTCTGCCACCTGTCCCACACCCCTCCCACAGCACTCCACCCTCGCCATTCCCAATATTCTTTGCACCTGCCAGATTTACAAACTCATTCTCTGCTCCATGTTGACAAATACAGCACTGCGCAAAAGTCTTAGGCACTGTAATTAAATATATATGCCTAAGACTTTTGCACAGATCTGTATATATGTGCATGTGTATGTGTGTGTATATATATAAAGATCATACACATTGGTTTATTGTCCATTCTGAAATCTGAACGGAGGGAAAGAAGCTGTTCCTAAAACACTGAGTGTGTGCCTTCTCACTCCCGTATCTCCTCCTTGGTGGTAGTGATGAGAAGTGGTGACGGGGGCCCTTAATGATAGATGCATTGTTTTTGAGGCATCGCCTCTTGACTCCATCCTCAATGCTGGAGAGTCTAGTGCCCATGATGGAGTTTGCAACTTTCTGCAGCTTTTTCCAACCCTGTGCGGTACCCCCTCCATACCAGATGGTGATGCAGCCAGTTAGAATGCTCTCCATTTCCACACTAGCTATACTTCCCATATGACAATAAAATACACTTGTCTTTAACAACATATCTGCTTCACTTAGGTTCCTTAAGGTGGTCGCGGCCAGGTTTAGGGGGAGTGGGGTGATAATGGGGTCAAGCTCCCACTACCTATTAAATACTCCCAATGCCGTGCGTCTCAAATAGCCTCTGACAACCAAGTCCAACACCTGACCTTCAAATGTGGGTTAGCTACTAAACCGAGCGAAACCATTTTTACCAACAGGAGAAGGAGCAAGGGCAGGTAACTGCTGCCTTAACACCAGTTGCTTCAGGCAAATTGGGCTCGTCAGCAGAGGTTGGCAGCTCATCTAGGAGAAGGAAAGCTCTGATCTCAAACCTCCACTGCCCTATGGCCAATCCCACAAATGGGGAAGTTTTTAGGAGTAAACCCCCCAAAAAAAAACCAAGACCATCATACATTGAGTTCAACACTGACTGGCAACTCCTGGAATGTCTTTGCTGCCAAACTGTATTGGTCTCTGCCGTTCCTATGGATTCATCGGTTGCTTGGAGAGGGGGAGCCTGCCGCATGGGCAGCAGATTGCTCTCCATATCACTGTCTTGTATATCACGTAGACAGCCAGGACGCAACAACCATAGATGACCTCAGCCAACTCCTTGAGTGGCTGGCTTGCCCTGCTTACAGCCCAAGGGAGGGCCTCAAGCTTCACTTCACATCCTTAGGGTCATGTGACCTGAGGCACGCCAATACGTGACTCACAACCAACAGCAACTCTTCATGTAGTTGTCTGAGCTGGGCCAGCAAATCAGTCAGGGATCAACTGAGGATGCACAATAAACGCTGTCACTATGACTCCCACCCTCAGCAAATGAAAATTCAAAAACATCGAAAGAGAACTGACATTTACTTACTGCCTGTTTTGCCTTCTGGCGTTTTGAGCAGCGATGAAGATCTTCCATCTTCCAAATGGTTCAGGGCTTCTTTCCGCATGACAGTAGCTTCCTCTCGGTTTTCACTGCGGTCAGTCATGCAAGTCCCGGGTGGAGTCTCAGGAATACCGGCACACTCAGATGTAAAACGATTTTTCATTGCTGTTTCTGTAACAATTTTCTTTTACCAGTCAGGATTCTTAATACCGAGCTGAACTCCTGAACTTGGAGCTCTGGAGTACCACCTTTAGTCTGGCCTCTGCCCTTCGACCTGTCTGGCATGGGTGACCCTACCAAGAGCCAAAGCATAAAGCCCTGACTCCAGCCAGCAAAGCTCTCCGGATCATTGAGGCACACGAGCCTCCAAACCACGACAAGGCTGTGGTCCTCTTGGAGGAAACGATAGGCTGTGTTTCAATTTAATTCACTATATGGGCGGATATCAGAAGTACGCTCGTTACGCAGAGAGTGCTGGGTTCACGGAACCCCATGCCAGGGGTAGTGGTAGAGGCAGATACGTGAGGCGTCACGGTCGTGATGCTATTACAGTCGGAGTGTCGGAGTTCAATTCCGATGTCGCTTGTTAGGAGTTTGTACGTTCTCCCTGTGGAATGCGCGTGTTTCCTTCAGGTGCTCCGGTTCCCTCCCACATTCCAAAGACATACCGGCTAATAGGATCATTGGTCATTGTAAATTGTCCTGTGATTGGTTAAATAGGTAGGTTGCCGGGCAGTGCAGATCGTTGGGCTGGAAGGCCCTATCTCTAAATAATAAATATATAAAATAAAAAGTATTAGACGCATTTTTAAAAATTCTTAGTTCAGCACATAGATGATAGACAAGTGGAGGGGTATGAGGGAGGGAAGGGATCGATTGATCTTAGAGTAGTTTAAAAGGTCAGCACAACATCGTGGGCCAAAGGACCTGTATTGTGCTGTAATATTCTGTGTTCTATGTGATTTGCATTATTCATGAACGTTAGTGAAGATATATTCTTTTAGCCTTCAAAATTACTGTGTCTGAAGTTCAAGTGGTGGTAGTTATTTGAAAAACAGTTTGTCCACTAAAATAAAAGGCATTTTGAGTTTTTCTCTTTATCCACATTTGGAAAGCTTTTGATGCTGCCTCCTACTCAGGTCATTCTACAGCTGCGCAGTAGAGAGCAAAATAACAAGCTGCATCACTGCTTGGCACGGAAACTGCACTGCGGCAGACTGGAAGGCTCGACAGCGGGTAGTCAAAAACTGCCCAATGCATCACTGGCACCATTCCACCCGCCATCAAGGACATATATCCAGCAAGGGGCCGGAAAAGGTCCAATAATATCATGAAGGATCCCACCACCCTGCTCGTGGCCTGTTTGTCCCACTCCCATCAGGGAGGAGGTTACGCAGCATCCATGCCAGGACCATCAGACTCAAAAAACAGTTACTTTCCTCAAGCAGTAAGCCTGATCAACATCTCCACCCCCTAACCCACTCCTCCACACCCCCAACCACCACTACTTTACCAATTCCTGTCAGTCACCTTATGTACAGACACTCCTGTGCCTAGCGTCACCTTATAGACATACAATCAATCTATGCATATAAGCTATCTTATGTATTTATATTTATTGTGTTTTAATCATTATTATCACTATTGTTATTATCATTATAGTGTTCTTCAGCTTTTGTGTGTGTGTGTGTTTGTGGACTGTATCAGATCCAGAGTAACGATGATTTTGTCCTCTTTTGAACTTAGCTATAAGAAATGACATTAAACAATCTTGAATCTTCTTTCCCGTGCCGTAAGCACCAAACTCTCTGGGCCACTGCCTTCTCCATAACTACTGAACCGTCACCACTGCAATGGTCTTTTTACTTCCATCCCCACCAACTCCATACCCTCCTTCGCCTCTCCCACTCTCTGAGCCGAGATCTTTAGCCTGACCTCTCACTAATGAAACCACAGCAGGTGTTCGCGACTTTCAGGGATTCCTGGAACTCAACCTCGTGACCTTGTGCAATGCCTGTCAGGTACCGGGCACCATCCTTTATTAAAGCTGAATATAATTCTGGTTCCTTCATTAAATATTTAGGTGGGGTGCATTTTGCTGTTCATAAACACCGCATGTTCAGTTTAGATACAAGACACTAAGGTGAACAAATTGCAGAATACCCATTGTGTGTTACATCGGGGAACTAAAGCCTTTTCAAAAATGCATCAGATAAATCAGAAGTCATACGCAGCAATGTAAAACAATTTCCCTCTGTCATTTAATGACATTAGTATACACTCAGTGGCCACTTTATTAGGTACCTCCTGTACCTAATAAAGTGGCCACTGAGTGTATGTTTGTGGCCTTCTGCTGCTGTAGCCCATCCACTTCAAGGTTCAATGTGTTGTGCGCTCAGAGATGCTCTTCTGCACACCACTGTTGTAAGTTACAGTCACCTTCCTATCAGCTTGAACCAGTCGGGCCATTCTCCTCTGACTTCTCTCATTACCACAGTGTTTACTCCCACAGAAATGTCGCTCCCTGGACTTTTTGGTTTCACACACCTTTCTCTACAAAGTCTAGGGACTGTTGTGCGTGAAAATCCCAGCAGACCAGCAGTTTCTGAGATACCTAAACCACCCCGTCTGGTACCAACAATCATTCCATGGTCAAGTTCACTTAGATCACATTTCTTCCCCATTCTGATGTTTGGTCTGATCAACAACTGAACCTCTTGATCATGTCTGCATGCTTTTATGCACTGAGTTGCTGCCACATGATTGGCTGATTAGATATTTGCATTAACAAGCAGGTGTACAGGTGTACCTAATAAAGTGGCCACTGAGTTTAAGTGATGATTCAACCAATTTTGTTTCAGTGAGGGTTTGGGCAGTAGAACATTAATCTGTAAAGACTGAGCCTTCTGTTCAATTCCTAACGACTAAGGAAACAGGGTTAGATGTTGCGACTTGCTTTGAGAGTCTCGGCTGTCTCTGAAATAACACTCATCTTGATCTCACGTAAGGCATGGTGTCAGGTACAAATGGTGTCAAACGATATTGCTGAAGAGAAACTGTGAAATTATTGGTCATGCTTACTTAGAGAGTCAGCAAAAATAAAGTATTGTAGCATTAAAGTTTCACACCTTCTTCAATTACACAACTCTATATTAAATGTCAGGACGTCCAGTTAATGAGATTTCAGTAGCTCCTATTGTCAGTCAGTGAACATGCACGCCACGGTAATAGATAATTTAAACAAAGCAAATCTCATATTGCTATTTATAACTTAAGTATAATAATACAAATCTCATTCACAATTAATTCCCAGATTAGTTCAGTTTCGGTTGCTTGATCTTTTAGAATACGTCTGTACAAATGCAATTTCACTTTAATTGGGTTACAAATTTCACAATTTATACAGAGCATTCCTTGATAATCTCCTTACATAAAACAGGTTATAGCCCTGGTGATTTTAGTTCAAAGCAACTTCCTGAGAAGATGCAGTAATGTTTTATTTCATAAATGATCCTAAAGAAAAGGCACCATCATTTTTGAATAGAACTCTTTTCCTAATGGTAATTCTCAATTTTTTTTCTTGAACTAGGAGCCGTATTTTAATGACATTTACTTACTGCCTGTGACACTGCTGATGCTTAGGGCAGCAATAAAGGTCCTCGATCTCTGTTTGTCCTTGGCCATCTTCTCTATTGTGCCCAGGCGTGGTTCAGGGTCCTCATTCCTGCCTCTACAGTGTGGTGCCAAGTTGTCTTTTGTCTCCTGTGCTTTCTCCCACCCTCCTGGGGTCCAATGAGGTTTTCTCTTGATGAAGGAGTCGGCCTCCCTTCTCATCACATGCCCAATCCATCTCCAGTGTTTCCTCATGATGATTGCGGCCATGTCCTCCTGGTGACATGAAGGAGTAGGACATGGTTAGAGATCTCTCTTGGCCAGAAATTATGGAGGATCTTCCAGAAGCTCGTGGTGTGGATTGACGACAGCTTGGCAACGTGGCTCTCTGTCAAGCACCTGCATTCTGACCTGTACAAGAGTGTGGACCGAACACAGCTCTGGTATAGCTTCACCTTGGTGTGGATTTTAGAAACATAGACATAGAAACATAGAAAATAGGTGCAGGAGTAGGCCATTCGGCCCTTCAAACCTGCACCACCATTCAGTATGATCATGGCTGATCATCCAGCTCAGAACCCCGTACCAGCCTTCCCTCCATACCCCCGATCCCTTTAGCCACAAGGGCCTTATCTAACTCCCTCTTAGATATAGCCAATGAACTGGCCTCAACTGTTTCCTGTGGCAGAGAATTCCGCAGATTCACCACTCTCTGTGTGAAGAAGTTTTTCCTCATCTCTGTCCTAAACGGCTTCCCCTTTATCCTCAAACTGTGACCCCTCGTTCTGGACTTCCCCAACATCGGAAACAATCTTCCTGCATCTAGCCTGTCCAATCCCTTTAGGGTTTTATACGTTTCAATAAGATCCCCCCTCAATCTTCTAAATTCCAACGAGTATAAGCCTAGTCGATCCAGTCTTTCATCATATGAAAGTCTTGCCATCCCATTTTAATGGTAGCTGCCGATAAAAAGCTGGAGGGTGAAAGAATTACAGGTGAAAACAAATGTTGAAAGTGGGAATTTGTCCTTGTTCCATGTTTAATTAATTACAGAATAAGAATCAGGTTTATTGTCACTGATGTGACATTTGTTGTTTTGCAGCAGTAGTAGACTGCAATACATTAAAAATAACTATAGGTTACAACAATAGAAACAAACTAGTAAATAACTAGTAAACAACAGTGAGGTTCATAGTCCATTCAGAAACCTAATGTCAGAGGGGAACAAGCTGTTCCTAAAATGTTGAGTGTGTATCTTCAGGCTCGAATACTTGCTCCCTGATGGTTGCAATGAGACGAGCACATGTCCTGGATGGTGAGGGAACTTGTTGGTGAATACGGCCTTCTGGACGCATTGCCTATTGAAAATGTCCTCAGTGCTGGGGAGGCTGGTGTCCGTGATGGAGCTGGCTGAATTGACAACCTTCTGCAGCCTTTTCTGATCCTGTGCAGAGCAGCCTCCACACCAGACAGTGATACAACCACTCAGTACCCTCTCCATGGTACACCTGCAGATATTCGCTAGGGTCTTTGGTGACATACTAAGCTCCTCAAACCTCTAATGAAATAAAACCATTGGTGAGCCTTCTTTATTCTATGTTGGATCCAGAATAGATCATCAGAGATCTTGACACCCAGGAACTTGAAACCGCAGCCTTTCCACAGTTGACCCCTCAATGAACACTAGTATGTGTTCTCCCAACTTCCCCTTCCTGAAGTTCACAATCAGTTCCTTGGTTGAGTACAAGATCGTTATTGCTATCCATCTCCAACATTGTTGCCATTCAATCAGCAGATCCATCTCATTCCTGTACACCCTCTTGTTGCCATCAAGAGCAATTGTTATCTAGTCAAACTATGATCAAGGTCATTTCCTCTTACTTATTTAGCTGTGATTAGGGTAACACCTGGTTCTTGGTCACTTATCAGTTGGGATTTGTACACTAGGGGTTATGGAAGTAAAATTGTCCACAAGTAGAGTAGATGGAATCATCCCGTCAGGACACTAAAGCAGGGACCCAATCGCAGACCTAGTGCTGTGTGCACTGTGATATTTCTTGAGTAGCAAATCCAGAGAGGCAACAAAGTCAGTGTCAGATTTCAGGCGGAGATCAAAAGTTCCAGAGAAATCCAAAAACCAGAATTGGGAAACAGGCAGAGTCGATATTAAGACATCAGAGTTCAGATACAAATGGCTGGAAAGGCTCAGGAAAATTCACTGGCACAATCTGGCAACAAACAGGTGAAAACACAGGACTGAAATACACTGAGCGATAAACAGAGAGGCAGATGATAGGTGGAGCACAATGAGACAGAAGTGGCAGCAAAACAGGTAATCATGAGAAACAGGTGAGTGAGAGGCGGAGTACCCAGTAATACAGGGGCCGGAGTAGAGCAGGGGCAGGGACAGGAACACATGGGGCATGAAAACAAACAAGAGCACATGGCAATACAAAACAACAGAATGACAGCTAGGGGGAAACACAAAAAGGCAGAGTTCAACTGGAGGTACTGACACATCCTCTGATACAAAGTTCAAAGTTCAAGGATAGAAAAGAAGGAAAGGATTACATCTGAGATACAAGAGCTTCTGCAGATGCTGTGAATCTTGAGCAATGCAGACAAAATGCTGGAGGAACTCAGGCACATCTATGGAGGGAAATAGACAGTCGACATTTCAGTGCACCCACCTAGCACCATTACTATCTCTTTCAGGGTTTTCCAAAACCCAGATACCACTACCCACAAGCACACTGCGGACAAGTTACAGTGGCCGATTAAACCACCAACCCTTCAGGAGTAGGAAGCAATACGAGCACCCAAAGGAAACTCACCTAGTCACAGGGAGAAGGTGCAAACACCACACAGCGACAAGGACACTGGAACTGTGAGGCAGTGGCTCTATCAATGACACTGTGGTGTTGTCCTTAAACTATTTCAACAATTCTAGCACTTTAACTCAAACACCACCTGAACGCTCCTCCATCTTGAAGGGAAACAACAAGACCCAGGTTCCTATCCAAATCACACGCAGAAAAGATGTTGTTGTTACTTCATTGTAGCTGGGTTGAAATTAGATTAGATTAGCGCTATTGTCACTTGTCCATCAAAATAGCGGAACAGAGTGAAATGCGTCATTTGTGTCAAACCAAGTCGGCATGGATTGTTCTGGGGGCAGCCCGCAAGTGTCGCCACGCTTCCGGCGTCAATGTAACATGCCCCAGCTGTCCGTTTTTGGAATAGGGGAGGAAACTGGAGCACCCGGAGGAAACCTGCGTAGTCATAGGGAGAAACTACTTACAGGCAATGGCGGGAATTGAACCCCTATCAGCAATCAGTGGTGCTGTAAACAGATGCATTATCTGCTATGCTGGCATGCTGCTCCTCATTCCCTATGTCTGGAACTCCCTAAAGCGGAGGAAGTTCAGGGTCAAATCTGGTCATCATGAACTCTGAAAATGTAAACCAGATATATAAAATTATAACTATATTCACTTCATTATCAATAGACATCCGTTAGTCTCATGAGACCATGGATTTGTGCCTTGGAAGGTTTCCAGGGTGCAGGTCTGGGCAAGGTTGTATGGAAGACAGAGTTCAACTGGAGGTACTGACTGCAAGTCTCCCCTCTCCACCCCACCGATGTTGTCCAAGGGAAGGGCATTAGGACCCATACAGCTTGGCACCGGTGTCGTCGCAGAGCAATGTGTGGTTAAGTGCCTTGCTCAAGGACACACACGCTGCCTCAGCCAAGGCTCGATCTAGCGACCTTCAGATCACTAGACCAACGCCTTAACCACTTGGCCACGCACCAACACACTTCATTATCAAAGTCTGTATAAACTGTACAACTTTGAGATTCGACTGCTTACAGGCAGCCACAAAGCTAGAAACCCGAAAGAACCCAATTTTAAAAAGAGACCAACACCCAATGGACAGAGAGAAAAAAAAATAAAACACAAATCGGGCAAACAATAAAAGCAAGCAACAGCATCCAGAACCAAAGACACAAAGCCGGGAGCAGTCTGAGCAGGCCCACAGCCTGAGTCCCAGTACAACCCACAGTGGGGCAAATCGCTGCGAAGGTCGCTAACGCGGAGCCTGCAATAGGCAGAGTAGTGTCACAGCCTCAGAACAGCGGGGAGTGGATCAAACATCATGGAGGAGCAAGTAGAATCGGCCAAAACCTCACCTTCAGTCCCGATACAGTCTTACAACTGTTTCATATATTCCTAACAACTATTATTGAAAACTACTAAATATATACGACAATAACTTATATTTACGAGCCAGAATAACAGTTTGGCATGGACTAAGTGGGCCAAAGGACCTGTTTCTGTGCTGTGGTACACAATGAGTCTATTTTTTGCCTTGCAATCATCGGCGCTACCTTTTCACTGTAGGATGAGTTGCAGCAGACAACTTAGTATTGTTAAACGTGACTGGTGGGAGATGAAGCAGCATAGGTTGGTGGATATTGCACCCCGCTAACTAACATCGCCAATAAACTTGCTCCGCTCATCTCAACCTTTCCCTAAGTGGCCCCATTAGCTCAGTCACAAGGAATTTTGACTCAAGTGAACAGGACAACTGGTAACAAAGGGAACCTTCAGAGAAGATTACAACTAAAACAGAAAAGCCTTTGATTAGAAAAATTGTTTGAAATTTTATCATTACCTTGATCATCTCTCTGAGATCAAGGAGCCCATTTCTAATCACTCTGCCCCCCGCCTTCTTAAATGAAATTACAGCCTAGGACAGAAATTGTTTAACATCATGACCTGCCAGTAACATGTGCAATGACAAAGCTCTTCTAACTTTTCTTCATTACCTACCTGCTTTGAAATTATCTCAGGCATAGACCGTGGTTCCAAGAGCTGTGCTCGGGGTTGCAGTGCACGGTCATTTTGGTTTTCAATATCTTTATAGTCATTTGCGCACTGCTTTGAAGATCAACAGAGCAAGACTGGGGAAAAGAATGAAATATTAGAAGGCTATATAATTGTGCTTATGGCCCTCCCTGGGGTCCAAACCCTCTGGATCCATGTCCCACCAGAGAGGCTTGAGCTCTAAGCTCCAGGTGAACATTAAGCAGATCATAAGACCATAAGGCACAGGAGCAGAATTAGGCTATTTGGCCCGTTGTGTCTGCTCTACCATTTCATCATGGCCGATCCAATTTTCCCTCTCAGCTCCAATTTCCTGCCTTTTCCCCGTCTCCATTCATGCCCTGACTAATCAAGAATGTATCAACTTCTGCTTTAAATATACTCAATGACTTGGCCTCCACAGCTGCCTGTGGCAACAAATTCCTCAGACTCACCACTCTGGCTGAAGAAATGTCTCCTCATATCTGTTCTAATTCAATATCCCTCTATTCTGAGGCTGCGTCCTCTGGTCCTAGACTCTCCCACCATAGGAAACATCCTCTCCATATCCACTCTATCGAGGCCTTTCAACATTTGATAGGTTTCAATTAGGCCACCCTCATTCCTCTGGATTCCAGTGAGTAGAGGCATTGACCGGTTCTTGATTAGTAAGGCTATCAAAGATTATGGGGGGAAGGCAGGAGGAAAGAGTTAAGAGGGATAATAAATCAGCCATGATATGCTGAATAGCCTAACTCAGCTTCTAGTCTTAGGACAGCAGGTAGACTTGCCATTTTTAAAATGTGACAGCAAACCAAACCGTTTAATCTTCATGAAGAGTCTCAGCCCAAATCGTTCACTGTTTATTCCTCTCCCTACATGCTGCCTGAGCTGCTGAGTTCCTCCAGCAGTTCCCGTGTGCCCTCTCTCCCACACCCCCTGCACTCCCAGAGGACAGTCAATATCTCCCCAAACTGCACAGTGACTCAGGTACAATCCTGACCTTCACAGAACACAGTAGCGTGGTGTAATGCATTACAGCACCGGCTATAAGATGGAGGTTCGATTCCCACCACTGTCTCTTATGAGTTTGTACATTCTCCCCATGACCAGGTGCCCTGGTTACCTCCCACATTCCAAAGACATAGGGGCTAGAGTTAGTAAGTTGTGGGTATACTGCATTGGCCACCATAACTGTGGTCACCTTGCAGGCTCACCAGCACAATCCTCACTGATTTGATTTGATACAGGATGAGGTGGATGAAGGTCTGATTTCAACATTTAGAAGAAGTTTGGATAAGTACATGGATGGGAGGGGTATGGAGGGTGTAGATCCAGGCACAGGTCAATGGGACTAGAACAATAGTTCAGCACAGACTAGATAGGCCAAAGGGCCTCCTTCCGTGCTGCTGTGCTCTATGACTCTCTATGACTCTATGATTGGTGCATGGATAGTCTGACATAGTGGGCCAAAAGGACAGCTTCTATGCTGTATCTTTCTCTCAGTTTCAGATTAGGGCTGGCAAGTTGTTTAGCGGCGAGATTCCATCCCATTAATGACATTACCAAATGGAAATGTTTATCACTGTTGCATAATTGTGTTTGGGAGCTTGCAGTGGACAAAATGATGCCCATGATTCCAATGAATACTCTTCAATGGCTTTGGGTTGTTGTATACCTCATGGGTATCTTGTGACTGTCTTATGACCATGATGTAATTGAGTATCTTGCGAGCATGATGTAATTGTCTTGTGATGGTGGGGTGATGTAATCTTCCTGCCAATGTGAGGTCACATGATGTAATTTTCCCGCCGGTGTGAGGTCACGCAATGGCATGTTCCAATAAGTAAATAAGGGGAAACCCCTGTTGTCACGCAGTTAGTTCGTCAGTTAGTTCGTTAGTTAGCTTTGCTGCGTATTCATCTCATGACGCAGTTTTGTTTTAAAGTGGAGTTTTTACTTCCTATTGTAAGGTACAAAAGCGTTGTACCAGCAGTTTCGCCAGTCGCTGCCAGTTCTTGTTTGTTGCACCTTTGTTTTACCTTTACAGCCTAGTATTGGAGAGTGAAAACTTTACCAAAGTACAGGAACCCAAAGGATTGAGTAAAGTTGGTGTCATTCGGCGGTTTTATAAAGGTTCGACCTTATTGAATCTTCATTCAGGAATAGTGGCCTGCATCTGAGATAACCCCTGCAAGATCAGGAAGATTTGTGCAGTTTTCACCCTCCAGGAAAAAGGTCAGTTCCTTTAAGCCGTTTTATTTCCTTCAACCTAAACCCTTTGGACAGAGCATCTCTCGGCTGTGATCAGCAGTAACGTCACATCTTCAAAGAAATCAGTTTTCAGGGAAGTCTCTCCTTACTGACTGTATAAATCACTTGGACTTTCAAA